>NC_134708.1:28966200-29266200 GCF_043290135.1 Rhipicephalus microplus | reverse complement strand
TGGGCACAAGAGGCCACTAGCGCCACACCCGCGTAATAATCCACGGAAGCACGAGCACAGGAGCGTTATAGCCGTCTTCTCACAGCTTCCATTTTTGTTGATTTCTTCCGTTGAGTCCTTTTTTTCAGTATAAGGCGATCACTACACCGCCAGCGGTGAGCCAAGCCTTTTTCGTTTCTTTTCGACGCGTTTGTGGCGAAAAAACGTGAATAGATTCCCCGCGTGTATGGGATACGCCATTATAAATGGGTGGGGAAAAGGGGTGATCCCGGCTAGTACCACGTGACAAACCGGTTTTTAGCGCGATTGGTTTGGATGGACGGTGGGCTGTACGTCTGCTTCTTTCACGTGACCGCGTGCATGGGTGTGATGAGTGGATGCGCACACATGGCGTCCCTAGCAGACGACGAGAAAGACAGAAGTGCGTGAAGCGAGGAAAAGAAAAAAAAAGGATTTTAGAAAAACTGGAGAAGCGTATATACGTTTTGAAGGGGGTGGGCCGTCATAATGGGGTATATACGCTTGGAGGAGGAGGCGACGGCGGGGAATGGGTGAAGTTGGCACGCGAATTTCTCGTCCGTTATTCATACGACGAGGTGGCGCGCGAGTAAACAAAGACACAAACAGGAATCTGCAACACAAGGCGATAATGGAGGGTACGCGTAGCAGACGACAGAGTGGCCACATGAAGCGCGTTACAACGAGCGTTAGAGAGGAGCAGACGAGGACTGAACCGCGATACAAGCGTGCTTGCAGACGACGCTCGCTTCTGAAAACAGACGGCACGCGTTTGGTTGTTGTTGATGCTGCTGTCGCTGGTGAACATTTTCTTTTATTGTTAAATAAAAATAAACCGCGAGAAAGACAAACCCCACGCGTATGCTGGCTCCGCCTCCTTATTCGTGTCAAACGAAGAAATAAAGCGAAATGTGGTGGGAATGTGCAGTAGAACGCGATGATGAAAAGAATGGGGGTGGATACGTTGCAGACGACGAGTTGTATGCTATATACAGAGGACCAAGTAGTCCTGCAGAAGAACGTTGGAGAGCAGACGAAAAAGAAAATTTAGACCTCGAAATGCAGACAAGAACGTCTGCGAAAACAGACGCCATTCGTCGTGGTTGTTGTTGCACCGTTTGTATACCTTTCTTTTAAAAAAATAACGGTAAAATTAAGATACAAACCCGAAAGCGTCGCCCCTGAAAGCGAACGACTCTTGGGCATGCGCCTATAACGGCTGTACCGTTGTTTACAGAAAAGAAACATGGAAGAATAGCTTTGGTGGAATGTTCAATGTCATTGAAGTTGTTTCCAAAAGTGAAGCAGGCAACATTGTAAGCAAATAAAAGACAGAAACCAGCGTCGCGTCACTGTATACGGCTGATGACGAATGTCAGAAATCCGGTGCCTGAAAAAAACCTTCCTGAACTCGAAGACCATTTCGCCACATATTTAGTTCGGAACGTGTACAAAGAATTTCAGAGGAGCTACGAGAGTGACGGCTTAAAAGATTTTCCGGCAAATATATGTCCGTGTTGTAAGTTATAACACATGTGCTTAACTATATTGAGTTTTATTAACCCCCGACTTGCGTGCACAGCTGTACCGACAAATTTGATTGAAACCGTGAACCATAACGAATCATGCAAAGTTCATAACTATATACTCCATCAAGCATTTGGCACGCACGAAAATCACTGCGTTATATACGCAAGCACACAACCACTGCCACATTTCTTTTTTTTGTACAAAGTCAGGTGGTACAAAATAAAAATCAATTGTTTATTTCATTGATATAAGGAATTTATTGTCCCGAAACCACCATATGATTACGAGAGACGCCGTATAGTGGACGTCTCCGGAAATTTCGACCACCTGGGGTTCTTCAACGTGCACCCGAATCTGAGCACACGTGCCTATAGAGCAAATGGTTTATTTCGGACATAGATGTAAAATGCCAAAAAAAATGTCCACGAGAAAATACAACAAAAGGTCACTGCATCAGAAGAAGCTGCACCGCAACAAGTCTTTTTTTTTATTATTTTAGATGAACTTTTAACAACTTCGCAGCGCCAAAAACAAGGACAGACGATATAAGGAGGCAGCACAGCTAACGCCAACATCATAACAAGTGAAAGAGCCCTTTGTACGATGTCTTACAAATTCGCCCGAGCTTCCACGCTCCTGAGCTTAGAATATTAGGAACTTCTGATTCCAAGGCCTTCATACGCAGGTATACAAACTCGACAAGAAAAAAAAAAAGGTTTGCTTTGTGAACCTATTCTTTTCGGTCAGTCTTGTCACAAAAGATGTGACGACGCATGTGTCGTCCGGATGCGTATATATAGAAACCAAAACCAAGTTGTCCCCCCCCCCCACCTTTTTTTCCCCTGCAATTCGTAGTTCAGGGACTCCCAAGTCACAGCGCACCTGCCTTTGTACGCGGGTAACTCGAAAAAGCAAGAACAGCTTTGTTTTTGGCAACGTATACCTTCTCGTCAGCTTTGTCATCCAAAGATGAGAGACGAGATTGATGCCAGACGAACAGTCAAGTCCTCAAACAAAAAGGGAAACATTAGAAGACCGGTAAGAAATTGTGAGCGCCGTGAAGAACAAAAAACAGGTGTGTTTGAATGCTTTGCACGGACACAAAACACAACCGGGTACAAAGGTTGGTGGGGAGAATGTGGGGGCTGGAGAGAGGACATGTGAGATCCACAAGTTACGCGTAGATAAATGCATATAAGCCTTCTTCGTGCGCAACTGTCGAGCTCGCATGGACAACGTTCACCAGAAACAACCGAGACAGCGGCCATGAATACGAAATAAGCCGAGATAGCCAGCGAGAGAGATCAAAGAAACGATGTTGAACATCACGACGTAAAAATAACGAAAGAAAAAAAATTCCGAACGTAACATTACTGTAAGAAAGCGTTCGTATAAGCCTTTAAATCCAGTCTTTTTCAAATCGAAAACAAGGGAAAGAATGGTTTCTCAAAACACACGACTCGGCTGATCTTCCTCTTTCATTCTTTCACCCTATAAGACTGTCCACTCTACACACACCCCTCCCCCTCACCTATTCTCCATCTTGTACCTACTTTTGTTTGATGCCACAATCCAAAGAAATCCGTTGCAGCCGCCCTTAACCACTCCTGTGGACCATTATTTTTTCGGCGGACAAAAACGCGGTGCGGTGCCCCTCTCTGTCTCGTTCTCTGCCGTGCCCCCTGCCTCGTGGTCTTATTTTTTCGGCACAAAAACACATGTGCCCCCCCCCCCCCCCCTGTCTGGCCTCTGGTTGAACCGAAGGCGTTGAAGGAACCACCGCTCTGTGCGCGCACAGTGGTATAGTACGATAGTCTTAGTCCCAGAATCTTCTCTCCCTCTTTTTTAAACCCCTTCTATCCCTAAACCTCACACACATGACCGTACACCTTTTTCTTCGTTGGGATAGACCTAAAAATTAAGGAAGGGCACCGACAATAACAAAAAAGCCTGCCGAGAACGCTGTAACCCCGCGGATTCTCAAAAATGGGGACGGATGGGTCCGAAGGGAGACGTTAGAAATAGGAGAAAGTATAGAGGTGAAGAACTTCCCCCTTTTTTTCCCTCCTTGAAAGGATATGTGCGTCTGAAAAACACAGGCACGTCGCCGCACCTTTTTTTTCCCCCAACAGAGGGAACAACGGGTGACCGGGGAGAGCGAAAGAACAAAAGAAGGCTCGCGGAGCGAGCGCGCTTACACCGACAAAAAAATAAGGGAGCGGCACAGTTTCCCGAAAGGAGAAAAATGCGCTCCTTTTTTCCCCCCTTGCTTCCCAAGCCTTCCTCTTTTTTGTGTGCACCCGCTAACGCCGCGAGCACGGCCGGAAGACAGCGATAAAGAGGGAGAGGAGAGAAACGTACAAAGTTGGAAAGGGTTGCGGGTGGAGAGGAGGGGATGGCGTTGCGCTTAAGGGTGGCTGCGGCAGCGCCGACTAGTAATAACGTGACGGACGTCATTAATAGTTTAGGCACTGCGCCGTGCTCCCGACCGGGTTGCAGAAATTAGGTGCCTTTTCTCATCTTCTAAGCACTACCCTATTACTATAGTTTTACCCAGAGAGTACTAAAGTCGTCTTGCCTTTGAGAGGATGGAGCATTCAACGTTCATGAAAGAGCAAGAATTTGGGCGAGTTGGCATAGATATAGTGGTGAAGGAAGCGGCGAAGCATTTACCATTTACTGCGCTTAAGTATAACTTGCTACATTTACTTATTTTTCACCACAAACTAACACCCGACGAACCGAAATGTCCCAGTGAAATCCGTATCTTCATCGCCTATATGAGTGCATTTGTTCCAGCTTCGCACACATTTTCTTGCCACGCTCATTTTTAGAAATACAGTTTCACCACTCTGCATTAAGGTCGATTTTTTTTGTATTCTTGCTGTTTCAAAACAAGAGAGTCGTTATTGAATTTGATGTGTTATCAGCACGATTTTGTACCCTAGTCTTTCACATTTTGTTTTCTCTCTTTCTCAGTAATGCTGCTAGCACGAGAGTGTAAAATAAAATAAAATTGGCAATAATGTCAATAAACGTCTAATTAAGCTCAACGCCGATGCAACATGGGGGCACAGCATAACCTTTGGACTACATAACTATCCATACCTAATATGACCCCTTGACCTGCACCTGAATGTTTCCAACATTGGAAAAGAGCACCTGATTGTACCCACAATGCTCTTGCAGGCACCTAAACGTACCAATAAAAAGGACATCATCATGATCAGCGTGTTATTATATCAACGGCGAAACGGAGGCATCTGCCAATGATCTCCAATTTACCTTATCTTAATCGAGCAGACCGATCATTTAATTTCTGCGAACTTCTAAATTTCTCCTTCATACCGTGAAACTCTCTGCCCTTCTCGGCTGCGCTTCCCGTCTCCTGGTATATTCATTCCATCGATATAACTGACCACGAGCTAACGCATTACGTGATCAGACCGGGTCCTTTTTTTTTCGATTGCAGTCAACTATGGAAAAGGTTGAATGGCCTTCTAATGCATTTGCGTAAGACTCAAGACGAAAGCTATCTGCATGCAGCTTCCTTTTCTCACAAGTGACTTGCACCCAGAGCGGGTAAATCCCCCTACGAATATGAGTCGATCTCCCACCACTCGCCCATATGCCGACTACTGCTCCCGCCACTCCCGCTTCAGGCCATGTCATTCCCACTTCTCTCAATTCCACTTCACACGATCCAACTTCACACGATCCAACTTCACACTATCCAACTTCACCCCATCCAACTTCACCCCATCCAACTTCACCCCATCCAACTTCACCCCATCCAACTTCACCCAATCCGACTTCACCCAATCCGACTTCACCCAATCCGACTTCACCCAATCCAACTTCGCCCCATCCAACATCACCCCATCCAACATCACCCCATCCAACTTCACTCAATCCTGCTGCACGTCACCAGCTTCACTGTTTTACTACTGCCTGCTAAGGGGTAGCTGCCGGATTTTTTTCATAATTCGTGTTAACGTTGGCGACGGTGACCATCCCGCTTAATGAGACATTTAATGCTTTCAAATTATTATGGGCTAAACCTTGTTTGTTCTCGGACTCACTCTGCCGTATTCCAATCTGACAACGACACACCGAATGAACCTGATATGTCCACGCGTGCTTTGTCGCCTATACTTCTAGTGGCTCATCCGAAACACTTGAGCATCTCGTAGTGAACTGTCCCACATTTTGCCACGCAGCGGTCGTTGCTGATTAATGAGTATAAATTCCTAGGACTAAAGTGGGCGACTCTAGACGACTACCTCTTTCCGAGCGGTTGTGTTTCCCGACGCGACCAGGCCCACCAAGCTCTCCTTACATTTATGAACCAAACGGACCTGGCCGCCCATTTAGAGATAATTTTTTTATTATTTTTATTTGTTTTTTTACTCATACTCGCCGAAGTCTTCGTCATTTTTTCATTCCTCGTCTTCTTTCCTCTTTCTTCTCTCCTCCCGAAAAAATAAGCAGGCGTTGTGCCCGTCCAGGTGGCAGTTGCCAGCTTGTTCTCTCCGTCTTTCCTCTGTGTCCTTGTGTATCTGTGTATGCAAATCAAATAAATAAATAATTCATGCGTCCCGCTCTTTTGTCTTTTCTCGCTATAGTTCGCGCGAAGTAGAAGCCATGCTATCTCGGAGATCGGACCAGTCGGATGGACAGATGCTCGGATACGCTTATGTCCTCGCGTTGAATCTTCGCACCCAGTGAGTATTCAGGGATGGTGATAACATTTAGGCACATAACTGGGCTTAAGTGGCTCTGTGAAGTGTTTCGCAAGTCCAATGACAATATAGAACGGATCCGAGGTACGGTGTCCCCCTTTCACGCTAGTGGGTCCCCCTTTAACGGTAGTGGGTCACCATTTCAAGTGCACAACACGCGGTTCTGCATTTTTAACACGCTCTTACTTTGGCGCGCAATGCGACATCAAAAGGCCACACTTATATCGGACACGCTCGAAATCCATCAACGCTTGACCTTAATGAACGAAATCGAGAGAATAAAGCGAGAGACTTTCGGTTTTGAAGTCTAAGAAACACGGTGTCATGTCCCGCAAACCGCAGTGGTGGTAGCAAGGGAGGGGGGGGGGGGGGTCCAAAGTAAAATGGGCTTGGCACTGGTACTTTCGTTCTAAAAGACGGGGCATGCAAACACAGAGACAAGAAGGAAGCCAAGACACTGCGGTTTTCACGGTGCCTTCGTTCTCGCGTTCATGTACGCACACGCAATGTTTCAGAATGATCATTTAGCAACTAGCTACCCCAGCTATATGTTACTCTTGTGCTTCAGCGTAGATTGTACGTATACGGGGCTCTGGACACGGTCTTCTTCAAGATCATGTTGGACACACGTTGAGCCTTTCTAACACCCATCTAAATCTAAGTAGACGGTTGTTTCTTCGACTGCGCCTGCAATGTATAACGCAGGCCCAAGTCGTCACTGTACCTTACATCTCAGAAACCTTTTTGTCATTCTGTGTCAGCCGGAAAACGATATCCCGAAAAAAAGAAAATGCGGGCGTCTGCAAGGCTGAGATCTTGCCTCGCGTAGGACCCACGGAGAGTCAAAAAAAGTCTACAACGAAGGGGTCGGCGCTGCCTCGCGTACTTTTTCTTCCTCTCTTTTTTGCCCGTAAGGAACGCGTGCTGGCGCGTGTGTGTAGGTAGGCAGGCAGGCAGACACGCCAGGAACCGCCTCAGGCGTCGTCGGCATTTCGCGGCGGCGGCTCTGGAGGGAGGGACGAAGCGAACTGCCGCGAGAGGTCGTTGCCGTCGAGGCACGAGCTTGACGCGCGCGGTCGCCGCCCCTGCCGCATGGCTCGAGGCACCGCCGCGGAGCGGCGCTGTTGCCGCTGCTGCTGTGTCAGGACGGGAGTACTGCGAACCAAGACATATCGGGCCAAATACGAAGGGGTAGACACAGTATGCAGTGCGTGTGGAGAGGAAGAAGAAACTGCCGAACACTTGATAATGTTCTGTAAAGGGCTTCACCCTATAGTTCAGGATGATGGCGCAGAGTTTTTCAAAGCACTGGGGTTTAGGGACCGGGAGGGCAAAATAAACTTTAAGCGGGTAGACTTAACCAGAAGGAGGTTATCTGATTGGTGGCTAAAGTCAAGACACGAGTGAAAATTGAACTCTTCACTGCAAAGTACGAATCCTCAAGCTCACTTTTTAAGGAAAAAAAATAAATCTAGTTTCTGGTTCGTTAAGTATTGCGGCTTGGTGGCGCTAGCCACCGCCCGATCTAAAGGGTACAGCCATATCCATCCATCCATCCATCCATCCTGTGTGTTACTACGCGGCTTGCGTGCACGGCCACGCTACCGAGTTCCCGCATTTCGCACAGTGACTACGTGGATCAATTAATTGCCTGGGCCAGCGGAACGAACGCTACTGTGCATGCTTAAATGTGATGTTAAAGGACTATTTCTTGTTTACTCGTTATGCTTCAAACAAGTTGTTCAACTTACCAGGACGCTAAAGTTAAACAAAAAATTAATCTAGACACATAATCCACTTCTATTAACAGCGTGGTTCGTTTGTCTGGGCGTGCAGTGCGAACACTACCTGAATGCCTAAAAATGAGAAGTTGGTCGAGTCATTGTATTTCCTCCACGGGATAAAAATTTGATTGATATGTGGGATTTAACGTCCCAAAACCACCATATGATTATGAGAGACGCCGTAGTGGAGGGCTCCGGAAATTTAGACCACCTGGGGTTCTTTAACGTGCACCCAAATCTGAGTACACGGGCCTACAACATTTCCGCCTCCATCGGAAATGCAGCCGCCGCAGCCGGGATTCGATCCCACGACATGCGGGTTAGCAGCCGAGTACCATAGCCACTACACCACCGCGGCGGGGCCGGGATAAAAATTTGACATAACTTGACGTTTCACGTCCGCAACCCGCGACACTGACTGAGACGCCTTGGTAAGGGGCGCCGGAAATGTCGACCGTCTGGGGTTCTTTAACATAAACGTGAACCCACCGACGTTCTTCCATTTCACTTCCGTTCGATTGCGCCCACTGTCAGTGGTCAGTGGCTGACGTCACGAGATGTAGCTGCACAGATGTAAAGCGAGTCGGACTGTTGAGCGAATTTCGATACAGATTCTTGCCGTCATTCCAGCAACGACATGTACAGTCGACGACACACGCTTTAATTATTAATACATGGTAAGCAGTTGCGATACGGTGTGTGAGGGTGTCGATATTTGGCTGACGCTAAGTATCAAACGCGAACCAGTTTAGCACACACACACACCTACTTATATAACATTAACACACTATGTATCCCTCATGCGCAAATGCATAATACAGCTGCCAAAGCGTAGGGGGTGTCTGTAAAACCATTCTTGATTAAGATTGGCCCCGGTAAGATCGTCGAAAAGATCGATTACTACAGGTATTCAAACAAGGCCACTCGTAGACAAAAAAAAAAAAAACATCTTCTCAATTGATTGTTCTGATACCCACATCCTTCCTACGCAATGGTTCAGCGTAGTGATACCATGATGGTATACAGTTTTACGAGCTGTGACGTCATTATGAGGTCATCGTGCTGCGCTTTGCGATGACTCCTTACTTTTTGAACAGGTCGTGCAGACGCCAGTGGTCACCTTTTGTTTTTCATTAGGCACAAAGATTTACTCAAAATAAATCTGTCCTTAAACGTGTATTCATTTACACAAGTATGGTGTAAAATGACCGACGTGTAGTTCCAACTTCGTGTTACACTGGGTGTCTCTCCCTTTGAGCGAATTCTCCAATCATTTGACATAGAGAAGCATGTCAACACATGCTAGTTATGTATCGGGCAAGTTATGTATATGGTACAACATATTCTGGCCTGGGGGCAAGAAAGTGGAAATGCATCCTAAGCGCCGTTTAAGTTAACATTCATGTGACAGCCTGCGTATACCGCATCAACTTTTGTATATACAGCATTGCCTGCTGGGTAATACACACACACACACACACACACACACACACACACACACACACACACACACACACACACACACACACACACACACACATTCTTTGCCACAGCACGCCTAAAGCTTGATCGATGTGAGAGCAAGCAGGAGATGTGCCAGGCGTTGCTACACAATCCAGAACAGGCCGGCACAGCCCAATGCGCTGCAACCGAGAAGCTGCCCGAGCCAGGTGTATGGGGTTACTAATCACTTATTTTTCTTGGCCGGCTTGTCACTTGATACGCTGTGTACGGTTTGGTAGGTTTGCCCCGAGTTACGCCTATGCAGTTAAGCTGGCATAAGTCTCCCGTACACAGACTCAGTTGGGCGTTGTCGCCTGACGCCGATTAACGGGCCGCATACTAATTGCGGGAGACGTGCCAAGAGACGCATCGTCGCGCTTTTGGACGGCCGATTAATGTAACTAGAACGTCTCGGAGGATAAAGGCAACAGTCTATTAAAGCATGCGGGACCATGAAGCCGAGTGACAACCAGCGGGCGGATATAAAGGCACGTTGCATTCACGGTCGCTGGGAAGTCAGCGCCATATTCTAGGTCATTAAAAGGAGGTAAGACGTAAAATAAAAAATAAAAACACGGGTGCACAAGCGAACAAGGCAACATGTGCTCTTGTTCCTATCTATACCTGCTTTTATGATGGACCAACTATACAGATTTAATGTTTTGTCACTGTAGTCTGCTAAGGTCGTTCTTCGCGTGTTCTTTCGTCCATCTGCGCACTTTGCACCTTTAAATAAAGAAACGTCCAGCACAAACACAAAAGTCTGCAGTGCGCAACTACGTACTAAACACGTAACCAAAACTGTTTTAGGAGGGGGCACCACCTTGATTTCGGGATGGGCAGCCCCCCCCTGAAATGGCCAATTTTGCCCTCCATGCTATGGCGAAAAAAAACTTTCTAGCGGAGGGGGCGGTAGTGCACTGATATATATATATATATATATATATATATATATATATATATATATATATATATATATATATATATATATATATATAGTGGATTGCGGAAAATAAGTTCTCTGATTTCTTCAAAGCAGCATAGATGAAAGCATGAATGTTTGCTGCATGATTCCCCCCCTTCCCCACCACCCCCAATAATCTTGCGAGATCAAGAATGACTCTCTGCATTGAGACTGATTGAAGAAAATTTGGTGCTGTAGCAGATGATAGCCAAATCTACACAACACCAGTAATCGCTTTAGCAATCGTTTAGCCATCAGAATTCGACGTTAGCCATCTTTTTCCGAACCACATATCCAAAGCCATTCTCAGTCACATAACAAGCACGGTAGTGCGCCGCTACATACGGTAGTCACGTCATCTAGTGGCATGTATGTCTCGTTGAATTGCACCGCATTCAGGATTGGCCCATATTTTTTGTCAAGAGTTGGACACCACATCACGTTCCCGAATTCGGGTGGAAGAAGCAGCGGTAGGCAGTCATAAAAACAAACAAACAAAACAAGCCACGACAAAGGCGAAGGCCGACATAACAGCAAAAAAAAGGGGGGGGGGACGCACAAGAAGTGCTCGGTTACTATGTATACACAGGCGTGGTCCCAAACAGGGCGCATACATATACAACGACCGGCCCAATTCAAGTTCTGTAACCGCCGAGCAGCGATCGCTTGGAGGTGTCCACTGTATAGTCTCGATTCGTCGTGCGCACCGATGCACGCAACTATGCGGCGCGCGCGGTTGCTAGAGAAGTGGACACGAAGTTGGCAGGCTTCTCGCGTTGCAGAGACGGCGGCGAAGACGAAGATAAGGAGCAGCAAAGACCGCCGCGGGTCCCCTCCTCGACACCGCGCAGAATGTATGACGGGCTTCGCCGCCGTTCCATTACGGCGCGCCCGGTGCGAAGAAGGCCTATCGAAGTATCCTTGCTCGTCAAAGGAGTCAATCTCCTGGCAAAATGGGGGGGAAGAAGTGAAGACCGTGGTGCGTAAACATGACGAGGCTGCGATGTGATATTGTATATGCACGGACAGCACACGGACGCTGTCTTATTCATCCTTGGCATAAGAGAGAGAGAGAGAGAGAGAGAGAGAGAGAGAGAGGGAAGTAGGTAGGTGTCGGAGGAAGGGAAGGCGGGAATGAAAAGCGAGGCTGTGGAAGAGGATCCATGGCGTACACATATGCGAACGAGAAAGCACTAGCCGAAAGAATCGCCGACTTGCACGGATCGATACACGAGCGCGTGTACATAATCGCATTCTGAATTAAATGTGGGGATCATAATGAGATGCATAAGCACGTGCAAACTTATGAACGCAAAACTCATGAACGCAAAAGAAAACACGCACTCACAGCGGACACACAAACACACAAACACACACATACAAACATAAATACACACATACAAACAAATACGGACAGAGACAAACACATACGCAGAAACACAAACACATACTACGACAGATAGAAACAGGATAGATAGATAGATAGATAGATAGATAGATAGATAGATAGATAGATAGATAGATAGATAGATAGATAGATTACATACATACATACATACATACATACATACATACATACATACATACATACATACATACATACATACATACATACATACATACATACATACATACTTACATACATACATACATACATACATAGAAACACACCCCCACTCGTTATTATTCACGTGAAGCTCGTATGCGCTGGCATTATTCGTGGACGTTGTAGCCATTCTTGATGGTGGACGTATCGTTAGCGGACGCGACTGGCCAACAAAAAGATTTGATAACTCGGTCCAGGATGTTTTGAAAGAGCGCTTCGATTTCGTCCCCGAAGGAGGTCGTCCACCAGCCGAAAGTGGCCAAATCAAATGCACGCGGCACACTTTTCGTTTCCCAACACTTTTATCCGTCATATCGTAACACGCACCAAGTCAAAGTTCGGATATATCGAAGGGCACCCTCGTTGAAAAAGCGTACAAGGTTTTATGTACAATACATTTAATTGCAAAAGGGAACACGCGAACGTGTACTTCTCAAATTCATGGCCCCATAAGCCGCACGTGGATGTGGATGCACAGCTTGTGCAAGATCTATAGTCTGTCCAAAGAAGTCAGAACTGTGAACCCCAGCAGTCTTATGCAAATACATGCGACTGTTCTTTTGCAAGAGAGCCAAAATCCGAACATCTCTTGAACGCAAGTTCATGGTGGAACTATCTGTACCCCCCCCCCCCCCCCCGAAATTCCAATCTCTCACTAAGCTTATAATTCTCCAAGGCGATAGATAAATCTTCCCCTCTCCACCCATATTTCGATCCTCTTCAGTTGTATTCTCTTATACGTCAGTAGATCGGTCATCGCAATCACAATCGGGATGCTGCGGCAACTGACAACACTCCGCCATGAGCCCGGGTGTCACCGTGATTATCGCTGCCGGCAAAATAACAGCCTTCGCCTTTCTTCACCCCGTTCTAGCTTCAGCAGTCGCATTTCACCAAACAAAGGAGAAAAAAAAAAGAAACAAGAAAGGCAAAACACAGTGCGCGCCGATCCTCCTGCACCACTTATAACACGCACGCCCTGGATAGAGAGAGAGAAAGAAAGCCAAGCCAAAGCCAGCTCCGTTGGCAACGCTACGTGCAGCGGCAGCAACATCCAACAACAAAGGGGTGCTAGGCCTATTTCTCTTTCTCTACTTCTGTCGGTTCTCTCAGGCAGAGTGCAGTGGCGAAACGAAAAGAGGGAAACAAAAAAGAAGCAAAAAATGGAAGGCGGCGTCGGCTTTTCAATGCGAAACGAGCCAGCCGCCTTCTCCGTTGCTCCGAGTATCCACGCCAGACGTGAGTCTGGGAACGCCAAACGCGCACGCCAGAGGGCGGTGGTTAACGTGTCAACTCAGACGCTCGCGCTAGCAGACGACGCCAAAGGAAAAAGGCAAGGGGTGGAGAAATGAAGATGGCGGAGCAGCTAACTGAAATACTGTTTGTGTGCGCGTGTGTTCGTGCGTGCATCGCTATCCAGGTCACCCTCTGGCGTAGTGGAGCAGAGAAAAGGAGCGCTGAGGACTATAGACTTCTGACCGACTGTATGAGTGTGTGGTGTCTGTCCGTACGTCGACCGATACGCATAGCGAGCGTATAAACCAAAGAGAAAGAAAGAATGGCGTCTGTCCGTCTGTTGTGGAAGTAAGAAAGATGAAAAAAAAAAAGAGAAAGGGACACGCGAGTTTTTTTTACGGAACGGAATTGGTGGTCCTTCCGAGCGCTTTCTCGTGGAAACAACCATGGGAGTCGATACGTTCCCCTTGTAACACATCATGGGAAGAATGCCAATTTCTTTTTCTCCGTTTTTCTTCCTCGTTCTCTGAAAAGAACCTATACCCGGGAAAGGACCTATGTAGGCCTTCGTATCGAGCAGTGAAAAAAAAAAGTTGAGCAAAAGAGAAGAAAGATGTGGCAATGAAAGACAGGAACTGCGTATAGCGACTGAAAAGAAGTACCGTTTTCTTATTTCATTCCGAGAAGGAGCGAACAAAAAAAAAATCTCTTCCTTCGTCGCGAATTCACCGCGCGTAACGCTGACCCGTAGACGGGGAGTCACACACACGCCAGGTCTGTCTGACGACATCCCGGAGACCGAGAGATTAAAAGAAAACGAAAGAGGCGATCGACGTATAGTACGAAGCGAGTTTTTTTATATACGGCTTTGGCTTTCATACACCGTGGCTTTTGATGTGATACACTGCCGCTATTTCAAAAGGTTGTGGAATGGCCACGCAACAAACGTTAAAAAAAAAAAAAGTCGCGTTCTTGACGCGAGAAACGAATCGCCAGCGATGTCACGTGGGTTTACGAAAATGTACAAGCAGCAGACTGTAAATTCGTGTACAGTCATCGACAAACGAAACGTGAACAAGAGCTATAGGAAGGGTGCTATATTTCATGTGCTACATGAAAGAGCGAAAGTGCTTCACAGTGGGTAATGCATTCAGTCATACGGTCGAGGTCCAGACTTCCTGCAAGACGTTACGAGATGGAGAATGAGAGAAGCGCGTTAAGTTACTTTGATGCAATCCATGGGTTCCAATGTTCTCATCTCTACCGAAACTTTCAGCACCTAATGTGGCATCGCACTGCATCCGCGATCGGTCCGTCTGACGTCATCATGGGCTATGACGTCATACACTCGTCATAATCTCGACATCGTGGAATTCCGTCATGCTGTTTAATTTGCCATCTTGTCAGCTGTGACTTGACCTGCAACGGCCTTCTATAATAGCTTAAAATGCCACCGTTACGGAACAACATGGCCGAGCTCGACAGTACCAAGAAAAGCGCCTCCGGACGCTGTCTAATTGTTCCACATTTTCAAATTCGCCATTGACGTCATTTTAGGCCGATCAAGAGGCCATACCAGCTCTCATGGCTTCTCATACTTGGCAAGATGACAACGTTGACAATATGGCAGGATTCCATGAAGTCCAGGACAGCGCCCTTGTACACACATAAATTGTCATTATCGTACACCTATATGCACTGTGGCAGAAAATACCTCGCAGAACAAGCCCAAGAATAAGGCTGCCCTTACAAATTTTCAAGGCGAAAGCCTCACGTGTTTCATGAGACGCAAAAATTGTCGTAACACGCCAACGCTATAGCTACGCAAAAAAAAATCATTACGTGATGAATCATTACTCTATGGTACTATTATGAAGTCACGAGTCGCCAAATTATGCGACGCGACTATGTCGCCCCCTCACGTCGCCTATAACGTGATGTCTAATGTCGCTTCGTCAAAAGGTAGACCAAGCCCCGCCGCGGTGGTCTAGTGGCTAAGGTACTCGGCTGCTGACCCGCAGGGCGCGGGTTCGAATCCCGGCTGTGGCGGCTGCATTTCCGATGGAGGCGGAAATGTTGTAGGCCCGTGTGCTCAGATTTGGGTGCACGTTAAAGAACCCCAGGTGGTCGAAATTTCCGGAGCCCTCCACTACGGCGTCTCTCATAATCATATCGTGGTTTTGGGACATTAAACCCCAAAAATCAATCAATCAATCAAAAGGTAGACCAATCCCGAAATGCACTGCGAAACCACGTCACGTACAGAAAGTTTTCGAAGGGTATCAGTGCCCAATCGAGAAAACGAGGACCGAGATGGCGTTCGCTTAGAGTGGTCTCAGGTGAATGCATTAAAGAAGGTGTGACCTCTCGTTACTCCGAAACGCTTTAGCTCTTCGCGTTCACCTAACCAATCACGCGTCGATCACCTTGCGTTCGACACGCTACATTCCACATCCATCCCCGTTGCGTCGATGCATTCCGCAACAACTAGGAATCGACAACGACCCGGGATCACAATGGGTGAAGGAAAATTTCTCAGTTCGACCTCGCCGCGTCCTTGGAAGACAATGAACCCCGCGTCAGCCCGATGGCACAACTTCGCGTGGTGTTCTTGATGGAGTGACGACGAGGATGACCGATGATATACTTCCGCAATTACGGAACTCGCTCCACAAAGAGAGAGAGAGACGCGCGCACGACAATGTCGTCGAAGAATCCTTCCATACCAACTCTTGCCGCCCAATGTCTTCGATGCATTGAGTCGGAACGCCGACAACCGCGAGAAGACAGGATGAACGCGAAAGAAAAAGCCACGGCGCTCAATGGTCCTGCTGCTGCGGCAACGATCATCATCAACGTTCGCACACACTCCCCCGAAAAACGAACACGCAGACTCTATCAAGAAAAGAAAGAGATGCACTGGCACGTGCTTCGACGATGGAGATTGGTTGTTATGTTGCGGACCGTGGTTGTCGTATACATACGTAGTCAAACGCACGCCGTCAACGACACTCGATACGTCCGTTGGAGAGGGTACAGCTGTATATCTTACAGGTGCGATTCCAATTCCCGGTGGACAACAACACAGCGCGATAACCTCACCCCAGACCCCTTCCTTCCCTCCCCCTCGTAATAAGGAGTGTTCCGTCAAAAGGAACTTCCCCGCAAATTGCCGCGAGCTTCCAATGCCAGGCGTAACAAAAGAACGCTATCAACCCCTCACGCTAAAGAAAAGGTATACGCGTCCTGACGTGTACACAAGAAATCAGAACTGAGCTAATAGACAGATGTCCGAGTCTGGACGCCGACCTTCTTTTGTCATGAATCCGGCTGTACGGACACGCTCAACTTTTCAGTCGTTCTAAGCGATTACCACTGCAATGGCGTGTAGAGCAGAAGTTCCTTCTTTCCTTCTGATGCAAGAAATACTAACCCCCCCCCCTTTACCCCCTTGATACCGCTCCACTCCAATCACGTGGGCTTGCCCAAACAGTACAAGGTCGTAGGCCTAACCTGGACCATGGAAGACGAGGAAATGTCGGGACATGTGTACCTGCGTGTGGTGTCTGTCCGTCTGTTGTCAAATACGCGTAGCAGACGACACATAAAAGAAGAAATAAAGAAAAAGAAAGACAAAGACGGAGACAACGCTTCCGTTATTTTGTTGCGAAGGGCCCGAAGATGACGACGTGGCTGATGGATGAGCGCGCGCTAGCCGTTCGCGCAATACATAGGCGAACAGAGACTCGGAGAGCATTGAGTATATATAGGGCCCAACCGGATGACTTATAAGGTGCATTCCTCCTCAACACACGTAACTATACATACGCGGTCCACACAGAGGCCGGTGGACCGCCGCTCGAGCGGAGGGAGTAGACAAGTGCCCTTGTCAAGGAAACCACCGCGGCCGCGAAACAGAAAACAAGGAGGCCAATCTATCGTTCGCGCAAGGAAAAGAAAAGAAAAACAATGGCTGGATATAAAAAGTAGCTATAGCAGAAGCCGGCTTGGCGGCTATACTTGTAAGTCCTACATACGACGCGTGGAGGCCCGATGATGACACCCCCTTAGCCAACCGCCTCTGGAAGAGCTTCCCTACTTGTTTTTATCTTCTTTTGTGTCTGTTCATGCCCGGTGCTGCGGACTGCAGTAATTTATAACAAGCCGGGAGATGAGTGATGTAAGCCGCGAACGGCACACGCTGAGACGACAGACGAAGAACGTATATATATATATATATATATATATATATATATATATATATATATATATATATATATATATATATATATATATATATATATATATAGCAGAGTAAGGTAGGAAGGTGGGCGAAATATAAAAGAAGAGGTGTGACCTCCGTAAGACGTTGCTGTTGTTGCGTTAACTTCCGGAATATCGTCGCCGTTGAGGCAGAATAAATAGGCAATAAAGAGGGGCAGAGAGAGAAGGAGAGAGAGAGGCAACTGTGCAGTAAAGCAATGACGTCCTTCAGTAATATGGCCGTATACACAGATAGATACGGTGAAAGAGAGAGAGAAGTTATAACGGACAAAAGAGGCGAGAGGAAACACAAGGGAGTGTGGCATCCACTGCGGCGTGTTTCCCGGCCTTCTCTTTAACCTGTCCTCCCAGACGAGACAGGTGTGTAAGTGAATAACTGGCAAGCTTTACGAGACAGCCAGTAATATAGAAGATACTTCGGCGACAGTTGCTGACAAGGCCGACGGGAGGATCCATCGAAGCCTTCGACGATTGGCTACATACCCATCGGCTTGAAACTGTCCCCGAGGCGGTCCATATGTATACTGTCGACGCGTTTAAAGCAAAGCCGCTTGATTGGCATTCAGTGTCGCGCGATGGCACGGGATGTACAGGCTAAGGGCGTAAAGATGGACGCGCTTGATGATGCGCTAGATTGGATTACTGCAGTGTGGGGGTCAATTTAGAATGCGGAACCTCTGGGTTATATTAGACGTACGTCTTGTAACATTATTTAGAGCCTACATGTCTTTACTGCGAATCAACGAGAAATTTAACACATTCCTTCAGTGACCATCAATGATACCAGCCTGAATTGGCGGTATACCATGAATGTTTCAATGGTATCTTCGATGGTAGCTTTCGCTTAAATGATAAGCTTCGAAATCGCGCATTTTAATCAAAGTACACCTGCGTTTATGCATTTTACCGACAATAAGATGCGCTGCCACGCCTTCTAAATGGAATCGAACGCGGGACCTCGCATGCATGGTCTCTGGGCGACAAAACGCTGCGGGCGGTCCGTTTTAGGACACCGGGACACCGGCGGCATGAAATTCCAGCAGGTCGAGAAGTTACATATAACAACCCCCCCCCCCCCGTAATTTTTTTTGCAGCGACAAATAACGCTGTAAGTGAAACAAATAACAAAAGAAGCAAAAAGCAGCTATTGGTGGCACTTTTTGTGAAACACGATGCTTCGAATAAACACACACGGCCGGGATGACATGACCCGAACCATCCACGATTCCCGCAGTGTTTACCGTGTATAGACGCACCTGCTGGAATGTCCGGGGAACAACCTCGAGAAAGTCCAACTCGAAAAGATCTTACACACACGCCAGACCGCCATAAACTCTCTGGGTGCGTCTCGGAAGTGCAGTCCCTTTACAGGTCAGACACACAGGAATTCGAGCTATATACTCGAGAAAGCGGAGTTTGGTCCCCACACAGCGGCACATCACTTCTCTGAAGAGCAGCACGGTCTTGGGTGGACCCACGCAGCAGGGAAGAACGGTTCCTCTCTTTTCACACGGCAGAGAGGAAAAAAAAAGGAGACGGGGGTCTAAGCATGTCGAGTAGACGGCACTGGCTCTCACGAGGAACCAGCAGCGGCCGGCTGTCAAAAGAGCACCAGGGTTCGCATCCCCCCCTCCCCTAAAGAGACCACCGCGGCTCTGCCTGTACAGGGGCATCCCCGCTGAGTCCCACATCTTCGCGGTGGCTCGCTCCCCTTCTTTCAGCGATTGTTTTTTTCTATCGCCAATATTCCTCTTACCGTTATTTAATACTGCGGGTTGGCAGGCGCGTTAGACCATAGTATTCCCCCCCCCTCCCTTTTTTTTTTTGCAACCGCGGGAGCGCGCCCAGCTTGCAGCTGACGCCCCGCGATCCAGAGGTGTCCATAACTGAACAGAAAGAGTGTTACGTACGCTCAAAGACAAGATGCAGATTCCGAACTTCGTCTTGCTGTCGGTCTTTTTCGTCGATGTAACGATGTATCGGTGCGTACTATCTCTGTAGATGGACAAGATGTCCATGTGTGCGTCGGTGTCATGCCTTTCTGCTCGTTTTAAACTTGCGCCACTTCTCCACTCAAGTCCTGAACTCAGGACTTTAACGTATCAAGTCTCAAAAGTATGAAAAAAAAGCCTCTAATCTGTAATTAGAGAATAAACCCAATAGTCCTTCCAATCCAGTCGGGTAATTGCACAGCCTCAGTCCGGTAAGCTATAGCCAGGTCGGAAGGTTTTGTCCGGGCAATCAGTCCAATTAATTAGTAGATACAGTCCCGTCACTCCAGATAGTCAGTGCAAGGGGGTGGTCAATTACGCCGACTAACGCATGAAGACAGCCATTTAGTTAAGCAAATCCTACGGTTAAAAGACTGCAGTGCGAACCATCAATACCCCTGTTGGTCTTGACAGTCAGTAGCTGCAGTCACTCTGATCAGTCCAGTCAAGGCAGTTAGTACGGATAGAGACTCGTGCACATTTCTCCAACCACCCCAGTAAGTAAATTGTGTAAATCAGACCGATCAGTCACGACAGTTGGAGCAGACCGTGGACATCAGCCAGTGAGCTACGATCTAGTCAGCCTCGTTATTCACACAAGTCAGTGGCACCAATCACTGCAGCCCGTTTACTCCAGGCAGTCCCTGATGCCAATTGCTCTGATCAATCCAAACAGACAGTTAAGCCATTGATCCCAATCAGTCCTGGCAGGCAGTGCGGACCCCTGGGACGTCAAACAGAGCAGACAGTTACAATTCAGTAAGCCCAGTTAGTCTGGACAGCCCCGCAATCACTCCGGTCAATTCGGTCCAGGCAGCTGTCACTTACGCCATTGCTGTAATCACCCCAAACCTTTATGCAAATCACTCCGACCAATCGTGACAGTTGGTCCGGACCTCCGGGAGGCCAAACAGTGCAGACAGCTACGATCCAGTCAGCCCGGTTATTATAACCCAATCATTCAAATCACTCGACATTCGGGCTGGTCAGCGAAGACAATTAGTCCAGCCAGTGCAGTCCACAGCAGTCCATCGGTTGCTGTTCAGTGTCTGCATGTTTTGTTTCTCTGTCCCTATCTCGATCTTCCCTTATATCATCTTAGGTTGTGACAGGGCGAGAGTTTCATCACATTTCAATGGCGGTGTACAGTTGGCGCAGCAAAAAACAATGCACGACACGCAGATGACGCATACACGATGCCGCTGGGGGTGGGGGGTCGTGGGATGGCCACGAGCTCCCCACGGGGAGAATTTCAGAAATTTCCGAGCCGTGAAGCTCCGCCCTCCCTCCAGCAACGGTACACTCCCCATCTGCCATCTCACCAACTCACGTCCATGCCTGTAGCTGTTCCGAGAGTCTCGTCATATATCGTACAGACTATATATGCAGCCACGGGCGCCCGTGTTTTCACGAGGGTTGCCAACAAACGGCGCCACCCTTTTTGGAACTACACCACTCATCATCCAGAGACGACACTTGGTCCGCCGGTCGCGCGTCGAATCGAGCCGACAAAGAGACGCGTTTTGTCGGGAATAACGCGGGATTCGGGGGACACTGGGGGTGGATTTGGGGGACATTGCATGTGGTCCCCAGCATGAATCTGTGTTGTTGTGAATTTCGTATCCTTGTTTACCGAAACGCTGACGCGTCGGCGGTGCCTGCTGCTATTGCTGTTGTTTACGACACAATGAAACGCGGGGGAAAAAGAAACAACGTTTTGGGGACAAAGGAAGCGTCGGACGTGGTTTTTTTGGTGAAAAATGCGCGTTTTCCCCATACCGTATACCGTGCACGCGCGCGTCGGGTCACGTGACTGTTACGGACGAACTGCGAGTCGATCCGGTGAGCGAAAGCAGTCGCCCACACACCCCGCGATGCCAGCGCATGACGTCACCATACGGCGTCGCTTAAACTTATTTAGACCGTGTCCTCTCCCACACACGACACCGCGTATTTTGGCTGATTTAGCTGCAGCGTTAGTCGTTAGCCGAACAAACATTTGAAACGCCGACGTTGTTTAACTGCTTTGGAGAGCTGGTCGAGTCAGCAGGAACCTAAGTTACTTTTGAAAAGGGAAAAAGGAAGACATAAGCGCAGTTCCGTTATTGCCTCTCTCTCAATGGAGGACACCTCCACAGTTCTGCGCAGGGGACGGGGGTAAGGAGGGATTAAAAAGGATAGGGAGGAATTAAAGGTTCAGATATAGGGAGAGGAGCAGGAAGAGCGAGAGGCGCAGGGACAACTACATACGGAAGTAAGGAGAAGGTAGGAAAGACGGACACGGTCGCAGAAGTCCGAGGACGGGCAACACTCGGCTAGAGCTCTTGTCGGCGCCAGGAGATGGCGTATAGGGCGAGCCAGTCGGCCAGAGCTGCCCTGTCGTCGAAGATCGCGGGGGCACAACCGGTCGGCACGAAATCCAGTGTTTTATAGCACTTTCCCACTGTTCGTATAATGTTTTTTTTTTAACTTTTGTGACAGCAGTCACAAAAGTCAACTCTACTCGAAATTGCTTCGTTATGTTTCCTCGCTATCAAGGAAACACGGTGCTTGACTGCCAACGCGAATATTTCCCCCAAATTTTCCACACACCAATCGATCGGTTGATCGTAGCCACGCTGTATATACGGTACTCGGTTGCTGCAGACCAGAAGGTCGCGGGTTGGATTTCCGCCGCGGCGATCGCCATTTAGGCGGAGGCGAAATCACAGAGGCTCGTTTACTGCGTGATTGCAGCGCACGTTAAACAACAACAGATCAATATTTCCAGAGCCCTCAAACTATATAAGGCGTCTCTCCTTACCACGTCGTGATTTTGGAGCGTAAAAACACCATACATTACTATTTTTTATTCGAACACATCCCCCAACCTGTAGACAAGCTAACGTCGCGGACCACATCGAACGCGAGTCTGTGATGTTTCCTCACCATTCCCTACTAGCGACGTATTCGGATGCTTACGTAAGCAAGCAAAACATTTCGTACGCAAGCCGCCTTGAACACACTGATCTCAACTCTTATACGCATGACTTGTTGTAGACAATCCGAACCCGAAGGTCGCGGGATCGAATGCCGGCTGTGGCGGCTACATTTTCGATGTAGGAGAACATGTTGAAGGCCCGTGTACTTAGATTCAGGCGCACGTTAAAGGTGTCCAGGTGGTCGAAATTCACGGAGCCCTCCACTTCGGCGTTGCAGTTATGGCACGTTATTATTATTATTATTATTATTATTATTATTATTATTATTATTATTATTATTATTATTATTATTATTATTATTATTATTATTATTATTAATGGACGTACGTGTCCTGTACAAGGCTGTATTGCATGGCCCACGAGCCATTACTCAGTCGCCGCAGAAGGGACACGACTGCGGAGCCATCAATATGGCCATTTTTAAGTCGACACACATTTCAGTAAGCGGGTTGATATAAAGCGATATTAGTCAGATGAACGACGTTTGGCACAGAGAAGCATTTATACATTTATACAGCGCAGTATTGCCAAAAACTAAACCCCCCCCCCTCCCCTAAGAACCCGCGTCCTTTCATCAGCTATGTCCCAGCTTTCCTTATAAAAATCCGTAGACGCAACAAAGCGGCCGAAGATGAGCGAACGTTAAGTAGATAAATTAAAAGACAATAAATAGAAAGGTCCAGCAGCCAGACGCTTAGCCCGATCGGCGCAGAGTTCTTCCGCCGAGCGCGTGAAAAGAAAAAAGAGGATAACATTTGCGAGACAAACCTCTCCCTCCACTGTACCACGCCCGTACCTTCGCGAATTTGATTGCTCTTCGCTAAACGCAAAGTAGAAGATGAAAAAGAAGACTGCAGAAACAAAAGAAAGACAAACCAAGAAACGAACGGTCAAAGAAGGCCCTCCGGGCGCTTCTTACAGAGACCACCCCCTTCCCCAATTTGCTTCCTCCGCGTCAGAATGAAAGAGGGCAAGCTTAGGCTATAACACCCCCATCTCTTTCTATACCCCCTCCCTCCAAGCGAATCACAGAGCGTAGGCCTAAAACGGCTGCAGTTCTTGTCGGAGGAATCACGGTGTGAAGGTGGCTGCTAGCAACGGCAAAATCAATCGAGAGAGAGAAAGATTGCGTAAGAGAGGAGGGCACACACACATTCGCAGTGGTATTGGCGAAGCGGAGAGGACGGAGTCTTCAGGCTTGAATCGGCTGCAGTGCACGGAGAGAGGGGGGTGTACATAGGAGGAGAGGTGGATGCGGTGGTAGGTGGGGTACCTACAAGAGAGCGTTGACCGCCGAAGAACACCCCCCCGGGGCGAAGGAGAGAAGAGGGTGCGACCTGGGAGGCTCTCCACTCCCTGGCTCGGTCGCCGTCGCTAAAAAACCCCGCCGTGCACCAAGGCGTCGTATGAGCGTGCAAGTCAACTCTTGTCGCTACGCGGCAGACGTGGAAGATGAAAGATGGCGACGATGATTAACTCCGTGACGAGACAGTAGATATATTTTATTTTAATTTTCGGCCTTTACACGCTGTGACGCAACCGTGGTGTTATTTTTTTTCCCTTACATTAAGCTGTTAACGCGGAACAGGCAGGGTCGTCGAACAAGACGACCCAAAACGTCTCGGCGTCACGCGAACGCTGCATCAACGCGTATTAGAGTGTACACTGTAACACAGGCCGGAGGTAACACACACATATAACCGACACGTAATGAACTTTGGTTGTTATGTGAGCCACTAACCGGTTTCATACATCTTCATTGTCCACATTAGAAACACAAGAACAAAAGCGATTTCGGCGTACTTTTTCAGTTGCACATACTTCTTCGCAGGAAGTTACAGTATATGATCCAATCATAGACGTCGAAACAGAGAAGTGGATGGGGGGGGGGGGAAGGTAAAGTGCCCGACCCTCCCGCTTCATCATTTAGGAAGGGCGCCGTGTATGGCGAATACGTTCACACGGCTGTCATTGTTTTAAAGCAGGGTCTCAAACTACAGTATAAGGTGACCTCAAAGGACGTCTCACGAAAAAAAAAAAACAAACTAAAGAAGGATGCCTAAGACGACTGTTGTCCGTGTATCTTGTCCGAACCGAGTATTCCTAACAACGATAGGCGAGAAAAGCGTGCGAGCGTCACCTATAGCAATGTCACAAAGTGTCACAAAGTCATTGATTAGCTAGTAAATAACTAGTTAATTAACTAGTAGATTATTCTAACTAGTATATCGCGAGCGGGTCGCACGCGGAGGGACTGCGGGCCCGCATGCTTGAGGCACACGTTTGAAAAAAAAAAAAAGCAGGGTGATGGTCACGCACATTTCTGACAAAAACGGCGGCTCGGGGACCTTGCATCGCTAGAAGTGTTTGCAGGAAAGTGTAAACTGAAGGGCTCGTTTTCTCCGTTAGACACAGTATTAACGAGGATAAATTAATGGACGATGATGCCTGGGAAAAGTATAGGAATTCGAAGGTCACAGCTTCGGATCCTGTCGGTGGCAAGCTATGTTTCCGTGTACACTTTTTCTTTGTTCACGTTTACATTGCAGTTGCTTGTACATAGTAACAACCAATACACTTTCCCTGGCATGATTTTCTGTTGGTTCTCATTAAGAATTGCTTACGCATCTCCTTTACCTAAAGCAAACGAAAAAAAAAAAAATGTCAGGTATCAACGCCTGACAGTTGTGAAAAAGCCCGCCATCGCTTCATTTGAAATTTTGCATCCATTCGCGAGGCTTGTTTACTACTGCCATAGTCCTTGAATACAAATAAGTATTGAAGGACTATGCTACTGCCGAATACGAAGCGAGGGGCGGGGTAGGGGTTGCCAGCCGGTGCAGACAGAACACAGGAGGAAACGACGACCAAGCTATGGAAAGGAATTCTTCGAATTTATAACTACAATTTTCACACCGACATTCATGAAATAATGAATGCCTCGATGCACCTCGTATTCTGCGCATGTTGTGATGTAGGCTGCCAGTACCTATATATACACTTTTCACCCAGTTTTTTCCAATAAACAACAGTTGTGAGTCGGCGCCGTCTTTCTCTTTTGCTCCTTCCCTGTCCTGTATTTTTTTTTCTGGTGTTGCGCTGTAAATAAGGTCACGATGGATCCTAACCAACTGGCCCAACTAACCGTCTTACTACAATTCATGAAATAGTCAGCTTTTTTTTTTTTTTTTTTTTTTACAAACGGTGTGGACGTACTCAGCGAGCGCTCGCAAGTGTGCAAATTTCGACTCGCAAATCAGCAAATAGTCTCCTCGGTTTAGTTTATTAGTCACGGAGAATTATATTGCGGGAATTAAAATATGTTGCGGTGGCTTCGAGATAAATTCGACACCCCAAGCTCATGGTAGTCGGCAGGATTTTCTCTTGGGGGGGTTGCAAACCAGTGATGCACAGCGGCCGAGGGAGGGGGACAGCAGTGGTGCAACCTGGGCGAGGGCAACGTCTGGTGAGGCTTGAAGGGGACAAGTGTAAGACGATGGATGCATGAATGCTGTGAGCGTCCCCCTTTTAGCGGGGCGGTGACATGTATGCCACCAGGCTCGCAAGAAAAAAAAAAACGAAAAATATCTTTTTATGATGGCCTCCTAATGCCTTACCTACTTCTCGTAATAAGTCGATCTTAATAAAACAAAGAAAAATTTAAGTTTGTTCTATCTCTGCTTCAGCAGACAGAATGACCTCACTTTACCACCATTTCTGTCATTTATCTCTACTTCTCTGCCACCAGTACTCAACTAACCGTCCCTTACTCGCTTCTATCACGGTCGTGTTCAGCTTTCCATGTTTGTCCCTGAAATCCAGAGCCTCGTGTAGGTTTGTGCCCCTTTTTGCAGCCCCCTGGTAACAACGCCCATACTTGAGCTTCAGGTGCGCAGCCAGAAATTTCTTTCGAACATAGCTCACGCGAGCTCGTGCATGCCTTGGTATGTACGAACACTGTATGGTATGTGCACAGAAAGAAGGATCCCCTCCCCCCGCCTATCCTGTCTAGGCCTTTGTACGGAAACACAGAAGCTGACCACTGAGGCTCGGCCGCGCATTTTTGAGGGGTGACACATGTTGACAACAGCCCAGAAACCTACTGTGGATGCACGCAGGGCACCTTCGTTGACAAGGTACCCTGCACATGAAATTACAAAAAGGAAATCGAGGAGCAGATCCCGCCTCCCCCTGGCTATGCCAGTGATGTGATGTGATTTCTAATTACCTTCTTAGCAAAAAAAGCTCCTAGCCATTAGTTATTAATAAAAAGGCGACATCAAATCCCAGTGATGCTACTACACACGGTGTGCATTGACGTCACCGTGGTTGACATCTCTGGGTACCAGCTTGTTGAGACGCGCTGCGCAAACTGTGGAGTCGAACGCTCGGAGTAAATGTGGTGGGGGCAGTAGTGGTTAGAAGAGTAGCAAGGACCTAATTTCTGCAGCCTGGTGGGGAACACGGCGCAATGCCTGGGAGTAAAGGCCTCCTGACCATATGCACGCGTTGTATCGCGCAGGGCTTTCTGACCGCTCTCTCCCCCTATTCTCTCTCCCTTATAGAGAGAGAGGGCGCGTTGCGAAGCTGCGCGCCAATGCTTTCCACAGGAAGACGGCGCGACGTTGTGCGAAATTCCAGGCGCAGACGTGTGGTCAGGCCTTTACGAAACTGTCGCGTCAGATTAGTTCCACTGCTTTTTATTTATTTTTTTTCCTATCGCAACCCCTTCGCACGGCTGGGCAGCAGAACGAAGCGGAGTTAAGTGGGTGGGGGTGGGGGGTGGGGGGTGCACGAAAGAACGCTGGGACGGTAGCACCACTTTTCCCTCTGACTGACCGCTCTCTAATTAGAAAAAGGTCACGGTGGCCGCCATGTTTGGGTATCCAACGCAGAGAACCGGTCTGCGACGCCACGTGAACTCTATTACGAATTAAGCGAGTCAATACGGTATATGACAAAAAAAAAAAAAAAACGCGTCAGATAAGTACGGCATAGACGTCACACGAACTGAAACTTTTTTTTTCATTTATTCTTGCTATGTGACAATGGACAGTTTGCAATAATCTGCAACTCGACCTTCCTGTAAGGTTTGTTTTCCAACCCAAAAACTCTCGTTCCCAGACTGCTTTTCTCGCTCATTGTCGTTTTCACCTCTCCGAATTCCAGTGAAGCCACGCGAATACAACAAAACGTCTTTTACCCAAACACCTGCCATGGGGGGTTGTCCCACTTTGTACGTACCCTTAGCCATCGCATGGCGAATTGCATAGAACCTGTCGTTCGCGAGGAAAAGAGCGAAATTCCGACCAAAATTTGGTTGGTGTTTTTTTTTTTTTTCTATTCCATCAGTTTCCAACCCCACCAGGCTGACTTCTGCCGAATGTTCACAAATGATCGAAATCTACGGAGCCCTCCACTATGGCGTGTCTCAATCATATCGCGCTTTTGGGACGTATAACCCCGCATATTATAATATTATTCGCTCGTGACGCTCCAGATGCTGAAGTACTAAAATAAAAAAAAAGAAGCAAGTCACGCTTTAACGCGTTTAATATACAATGCCCGGTTCGAGGAACAGCAATCCCAATGGCCCCGCCGGCAACATTCGCTCGGGTTGAGAGAGCAGGTTGTATTCAGGAATCTGCGGCATGCTCTGCAGGGCTGCCGGGAGTATGGCGTTATGACACGGATGGCGGGCCGCGAAAGTGTATACATTTGCGAGACGTCCGCTGCGGCATTCGAAGGTGTATACATTTCCATGACTTGGTGTCTACTTTACGGCGGGGCATTGACATGCGTCACATGCTTGGCGCGAGCTCGTCCCTTAACGTTCTTGTCTTCCGACAGGTAGCGTACATCACACGTTCCGCTGTTGAACACGCACACCTGAGCAAGTTCAAGGTCGCGGCCGCATACCGACGATTGAACACCGAATGTGACCGTATGTGGGGTTTCAGTATAGCGTTAGGGCCGTGCTCCAAAGAGCGCCATGAACGACGATGTCTAGAATGACCGTGTCAGTTATTTAAGGTGATATAATCAGGATGATTGATTTGATTGATATGTGGGGTTTAACGTCCCAAAACCACTCTATGATTATGAGAGACGCCGTAGTGGAGGGCTCCGGAAATTTAGACCACCTTGGGTTCTTTAACGTGCACCCATATCTGAGCACACGGGCCTACAACATTTCCGCCTCCATCGGAAATGCAGCCGCCGCAGCCGGGATTCGAACCCGCGCACTGCGGGTCAGCAGCCGAGTACCTTAGCCACTAGACCACCGCGGCGGGGCTATGATCAGGATGTGAACTATAATATGACTACGCGGACGTAAATGGGTCCTTACTTCTCGCCCTGTGGCGGGTAAAACGTATGGGTATCAAAATGACGAGGCTGACGCGAAATGTGTGTAGCGGGAACGGGAAATCCGAATGTGAACGAAAGAAGTCCTCCTGTTCCTCTATACATTGGGATAAGAATCTATAAATATGCTGAACAAGGAGTGATTTTAGAAGCTGAGTTTACTCTGCCGTACAAATAACCTAGCAAATTCGCAGCTCAGCAAGATGGAAAACTGGGCTAGTTGGTGAGCATTCATCGTGGTTAACAGCGCGAAACACCCGGACAGAAGCGATAGAAGGACACGGTACAGCGCTGACTTTCAACTGAAATTTTTATTGAAAACACAAGAATATATCGCAGCTCAGGAAGTGCTGATAAGATGTTTTGATTTGACGTTAAAGTCAAGTTTCACATGGCGCACCTACTGATATCAATATTATCGCGACGTCCGACTAGAGTATCAAACCTGGCGGCTTAACGCGCCGGTATACGGCTATAGTTTCCATGGCATAAAGTATCAAAACACTTAACATTGCTGCTCGTGCATCCCCAACGTGAATAAGTGAATAACGGAGTGACCATGGCAACGTCCCAGTTTCTTGCACGAGCAAAAAATTCGTACCGCCATGTGACGAGAGGGTACGAAGACAAGCAATACTATAGTTTTCTTCGAATATGATGTATCTTCTTTTCACACTGCATTCACGCTTACCTGTACGTTTTCTTTGCTTTTGAAGCTTTCATTCGGCGAGAACAAACAAACGTTATTCTGTGTCCCTACCTCGCTCTCCCCACCCCTAATGAGGACTCTCATCGACTATGAGGCAATGTTTTGAACTAAGGCCAAAACCTGGAATTGTTGCGAAACACTTTGGCTCGTGGGCTGTTGAATCGAAATTGCGTAGAATATGCTATGCGCTGAATTGCCGAACACGCTTACAAGATACTTGAACTCGTTAACTTGAGGCCATATCGATGGTCAAATCAACTTTAATGGTTAACTCAGAAAACGTGGCCGTTTGGTTCATCAAACAAATGAAGAAAAAATAGCTTGCGGTGGCAAAGCGATCGGCCTTGTCAAGGTGAATGCCTTTCCGCACCGCCACGGTGTCGCGTCAAAGGCGACCCTGACAAACCAAGAGAAAAATACGCGTCGTACTCCCAATTAAACCCAACGACCGGGAGAACGCCCCGAAACGTCACTCCACAACAAAACCCAATCGAAGAAACACGTCGCAATCGAGCAACTCATTCAGTCAGCTATACACAGGTACACAAGGCTTGGTAATGAAATAGGAGCGAGGAGGAAAGTTTCGTTCGCCGGGGAAGGAGAAGCTAATAACTCGACGGATGAAAATTAAAAAAAAAAGGCAGGTAGTGACTTGGATTGGAGCAGGAACTGAACATAAAATGAACAAGAATGCAAGAGCGATGCAGCGTGGGCTCTTAACCGACGAAAGGTTGCAGTCGGTTCGCTGGATGGGGGGGGGGGGGAAGTAGGGGGGGCGATTGGCGGCGGGAGGAGGGTGGGGTGGGGGGGGGGGGGAGTCGATAGCGACGTGTAGGCACGCAAATTTCCCGCGAAGAACATCGGCGGTAGTGATAAGGACGGCTGATGCCCTGAGAGGTAAAAGAGACAAGGAGGGAGGTGAAGCGGGAAGAGACGATTGAGGAAGAGATTGATCAGAAAATGAAAAGAAAAAGAAACGAACGAGAGACGCGAGCGAAGAGGAAGAAGTAAGGAGTAAGATCAGCATCTCCCCTCCTCTCCTGATACACTGCTACGGAGGCCTGCTTCTCCGTCCACAGATTCACGAGTGTGATTCAAGAAAGGGTTAGGGAAAGGGTTGTAGGAAGATGCAGCCGCTTCGCATCTCCGTCGGTGTCTGAGAAGAGGATGAAGTCAGGGGAGGAGGGCTTCCAAAGCTGCGAGCCGCTTTACTCTCCTCCTTCTAGTCAATCACTCTCCCTCTTTCATCCTTTCAGCCAGCGGCGGCTCCAAAGGGGGGTGGTGGGGGGGTGACATCGCGAACTAGCCAAAGGAGGGAGGAAAGAGCGGAAGGGGGTTTGATCGTAGCACCGCCCTTGCATCGCCCACGTGGTGCCACGGCGCGGGAAAGGGCGAAGAAAGTGGGGGGGGAGAGAATCGCCACTGGCCTCCGTGGTGTTGCTGCCGTGCAGACTCGGTGACCGGTGTACACGGCGGCGCTGGCCGATTTCGCCCAAGCAGGTACGCCGGCATACCCTGAGAAGCGCGCAGCACCGCACCACATCTTCGTCGGCGTGTGTACGTGACGCTTGGCGCGAGGATCTGTTCGTTTCTCTCTCTGTGGGTGACTAACGTTGAAGTAGTGATCGTCTGCGACTCGGAAGGACGTACTAAAAGGGAACATCCAAGCCGAAGAAGACTGCGCGATCACTTGTGGTTCGATTTTGGGCCGAGCTACCGGAGGGGGCTTACCTGTACCCACGAGGTAAGCTGTGTGCCGGGGGTGGGGTGGCGGTTAAAGCAGTTATTGAGTGACTGCCACGCTTGAACCCCGAGAGCTGTCGCATCGCTGTGCTGCACGCGGTTTTCGAGTCACTCGCGAGGGGCCAGAGGCCACGCTTCCGTGGCCCAAGCTCCTTGCCGTGACCGCTGCCAATGCTTTGGCGCGCCGCTGCTTGCCGCCGGCAAGGGGTCGCCGGGCCGAGCCGGGCCCGCGCCGTGGCGGATCGTAAGGGCCTGCAGCGTCCAGTGATCGCCGCCTCGACCAAGGTGTCGCCGCCGGGCTCTGCTTTGCCAGCACCGCGGAGCTTGCTCGCTGCCGCTACTGCACCACGCTTGTACTCAGGTGGGTCGGCTATACACCCGCCAGCTTCTGCCCGATGCCGCGTACCTGCCAACTTCTGAGACTTTTTTTTATCCCCCGTAATATTGACGAACTCGGGTATCGTTCTAGATTTTACGAATGTCCCTTTCAAATTGAGCAATGAGCAAAGTCTGTTTTGCATGAAACAGAGGAACGAGGAAGTTATTTGTAGTGGTGATGAGGGTATACACTGGAGTGGTAATTTGAGCGAGCTCACCATCTAGAAACGTTATTACACGAAGTGAAACAGGCAACAGCAATGTCCAAAAAGCGAGTGATGTTTAAAATAAAAAACTATACCCTTTGTTCTCCTGAGGTTAAACATCGTTTGACGGCCAATCGTCACTGTGTGTGTGTGTGTGTGTCGTAACAAAAGCGTTCCTAAGAGAGAAAGAAAAACAGGCCCATACCCATTACTTCCCGCACTCCCTTTCTCATGACTACAAAAGGGGTTACGAGTTTTTAAAAAAAAATATTCACAGGTTGGCAGGTATGCTGCTGCTTCTTGCCAGCACTGCTACACTGTAACAAGATGAAGTTCTTAAAACAAAGAGAATCGAAATTTCTCCGAAATCTGTCACGCTACCATTGCTGCTTTTCGCTGCTTTGTTCTGAGTCAACGCTGCTTGCTGCTCTTTTTCACTGCCTTACTTTTTTTTACCATTTAGACAGTTATGCATTGATGTGCTGCTGCCATTTTGTTACGCTGTAGCACATTGATAAGTTGCGCTTTATATCTGTGTCTATTTATATCTACAGTGTGCATAGCGTAAGCTACACTTTGTGAACTGGCAAAACAGCTTGCGGACTCCCTTACATTGTCGGCACTGTAGTGTTTGTCAAGAGCTATTTGGGAATGCCGCGTGTACAGTTCAAAAATCACGGAACGCCGACCGAACCCTATAACAATGAATGACAGAACAGGCGATGCTTAACGCTGTCACCACTGTACGTTGCTCAGATCATTTTGGAGCGGGCTATAAACATTCAACACCACGACTACTTTCAACGACGACTCGACTCCGGTCATAAATATGCATTTCTTACAACACACCTTTTAGATGGGTAGAAATGACGTCACTAAAAGCGTCGTGTTGGATCATCAGCAAGGGGTCGCCGTGACGTTTGCGATGTCACATTAATGCCGCCAAGGCATCATCATCACACGCAGCCTGACGCAAGTTCTTTTGTTATGAACTCGTTCCTGCCACGTCGTGATCACATTGGAAAGCAGGTTAGTCGCGACTTGCTCGTCATTGAAGCCGCTATCGTGGAGTGTTGGCGGTAGTGATTCTGGCGGGAAACGAACAAAAAAAAAAACGATTCCCGGAATTTTTTCGTCCCTCAGACGCCCGGATTTGTCTCGGTTCACGCGGTCAGGAGCAAAGTTGAGAGGGGATATGGGCGCGATAATTGGTTGGAGTACGGTGGTCTTTCGCAGACGTATTTCTGCGTCCAGAAAAGAGAAACACATGGGCTCCTCGGAGAGGGTCTTCAGCGTGCCGGTTCACTGCCCACCGTTGACCACGTGCTTTTGTTTACGGGGTCGCCGACGAGCGCTGTCAGAGCTGGATGGGAAGCGTAGCCAACTTGATCCAGCCGTGTTTCCGCCCGTGGCACGCAGATGCCTATAGAGTCAGCTATATAGACGCGCGTCGAAAAACAAGCATTGTTTGACCGACGGAGGCTAAACATTTCTCAGATGCTACGCGGGAGAATGGGGGTGAATAGGTCTGCTGGGCGCGTGTACAGAAATCCTTGGCGCGCCTTTTGTATTCTCCCGAGAGGTCCGCTGCACCTTTTTTGTAGACTGTCGTGGCCTTGCGGGGCGATCCGGACACCCCACCGGCCGCCTATTTTGTCATTCCAGTGTAGAGGTACGCGAGAACCGCGAAATAACTTCCAAAAAAAAAAAGAAACTTTTGTCACGCCAACAATTCGCGACAGAAAAAAAAAAAAAATGTCCGGGTGCCTTTTTGACCAAAAAAAAAAAAGTAAGTTCTAACCAATTCACTTCGACAACTTCCTTGAATCAACTAATAGTTCTACATTCCACACTTGTCACGGCGTTTCGATTCTCTCACCTCTCTTAACTCGACACCTGCAAGTGCTCGACACCTGCAAAATGTGCCACTGCACGTGTGACGTACTTACCCTACACGTGACCTGACCGCGTCACACGCAAACCGGCCGAGTCGGCTGCGCTTCATCGACAAAAAAAAAAAAAAAAGGCAGCGTCTCCTGCTCCACACGGAAGTGACGTCACCTTTTAAAAACATTTACTTAAAGCTATTTGAATGTATACATTATTACTGTATAATACGTTAAACCTACAAAAACGTTACTAAACAGCTGTTTAACGAGTCAATTTGGTTATATTTGTTGATTAAACACATATCACAAGCGTTTTAAATACAGGGGGCGCCATGGGCATGGCGGCTGCGAAAGGTAACAGTGGCAAAGATGGTAGCTGCGATGTGTGGTGGTGGTAACAGCCTTATTACAAAACTCCGGCAAATTCGTGGCCATATAGGCCGCCCCCGAGGAGGATCGGAGAACCTGTGTGGTCGCTGCCCCATGGGCTTGCTAGATGGTCCACAGTTGATTTTGGGGGTTGGAGCTAGCACGGCCGTCCGCCGTGCCGCAGCTCCATCTATGTGTGTGCGCCGTAAAGTTGATCTGCATGAAGCGCGGGTTATTGTACAGCATTTTTTTTTTTTAAGATTGCAATGCCAAGCGTGGTGTTGTCGAAGGTGAAAGTGTCCTTGCTGCCGTTTGATTGATTGATTTGCAGGGTTTAACGTCCCAAAACCACCATATGATTATGAGAGACGCCGTATAGTGGAGGGCTCCGGAAATTTCGACCACCTGGGGTTGTTTAACGTGAACCCAAATCTGAGCACACGGGCCTGTCCTTGCTGCCGAGTTTTGCTCGTCGCGAAGGGCAAAGTCGACGATGAAATAAATGATTTTGCGCATTTCACGTGTGAATGTCCGGGCGCACGCACATTCACGAAACCCAGGAGCAGCGGCGAAGTGTTCTTATACGAGGCCCGTAATCTCCGAAGGCCTGAGCTATACTGCATTGCAGGCTGTTTTGCCAAGTGCGAACACGTATACGGCCGTTCTCATCCGTTGCTACGTAAATGCTCCCGTGATGTCACAGGCCGTGCGTCACATGCAGACAAACTGTTTTGTACATGTAGACGGGCTAACGCAGTCGGCACTTGCCCTTGGGCATCGTTTATCGAGTGCTGATCGGGTATACGGTGGCACGTCAGTATTTTGAAGCGGCCTGCCGGTTACCTCGGCAGGTGATGACGGTATGCTGAGCGACATAAAAAAAGTTTCCTGTTGCATATTCGGCGCGGCTACGTCGCAGTGCGCCTTCCTGCCGTCAGAACTTTCATAAAGTGTAAAAATCAACATTCCTGACGCGTGTGCAGGAGAAAACCGATGCAGCCGGCTGCATTTCAATTTTGCGTGTTCTCCCGCGTCTCGCCGATGATTCGCAAAACACTTCGTCATAATAAATATAGTCAATTCTGCGAGGGTCATCAAACATCCAATATCAAAGGGTCTGTGGTCAGGACCACCACCAGCAACGCAGCAGGAAGTCCGGCTCACGCGAGGCCGATGAGACAACGCGACATGCCGACTCGGCCGACTAATGTCCAATTCGAACGATTCAAACGAAGCGCCTAACCGGAAAAGTACATGGCGTCACTTCCGTGCGGCGCAGCAGCCGTTTTTGCGTGGAGGTAGCTCGTGCACCACGCGGCGCTGCAGTCTCCGCCTACATGTATCTCGTACCAGGCTCTCGCCCTCTTATGAACATTAGAGAGTTTTAGTACTGCGGAATGGTGCTACGTACGCATCACGCAAGCGCCTTGCGTTACGTGGCGTCGTTTGCCACTAATCGGCTTTTAGTACGCCGTAATACCCGCGTACGTAACCAGCGTGCAGCATGTTGCGCCATCTGGTAGATCAAAATAGAAGCACGTGTTTGTTGACAGCCAATGTGAGCCAATCCAAGTGTTATAGCCATATTTTGAGCCACAGAGCCGGTCGGTGCTTGCCTTCGATGCCGCCATTTTGCAAAACGAAGTCTCGCGCTGTCGCGAACTTGTTCGAGAGCGGCGCGATCACCTGATACGTACGCACGCACGCATCTCATGCGTGCGTACGTTGCGGCTGCGTACGTAATGCGATACGTGCGCGTTGCGGTCTGCGCATGCGCACTACGCAGAACGTGGCGTCGTTACGTACGCAACGCCGCCACGTACGCAGTACTAAAACTCTCTATTATCGCGCGGAGATAGACGGTAAGCGTGTGACATAGTGACAAGCACGCCACAATCGACAACAAGCTCTTCGCGATACAAGCACGACCCAGTTACTGCACGGCGCTTTCGCATACTTCAAATTTCAAAGAAACGCAGAATTGTCGCGCGCTGGTTTTCGTTTCAGAACTGCTACCACGCATGAGCACGCACGCAATCATTTTTTTTCTTATTCCCGTCTTTTTTTTTTCTTCTGGCTTCGCTTCAGTGGTGTGTAGTTCGTGCGAACCGACGCCGTACAAGGTGCTAGCGTGTTTTACGTGCACAAGCAGCCATGCATGATTGGTGGTCAGCGGCTGAGAAGTTGTCGCCCTCATGGCAGACTGCGCGATTTTTTTTTACACAAAAGCGCGTGCTCCGCTTTACAAGGACATGAAAAAAAAAAAACGCTCCCATAGCTGAGACCACCACCAGTGTGTAAGTCTTGTAGACGTCTTGACTGAGCCTCGGTTCTTCTGTGCTCCTTCAAGAAAATATAAACGAACATAACGTCTCGTACACGTTTCAGTGTGACCAAGCTTTTTCATTTCAATGCGTTTGGCAGAAAGAGAAATCACGAAATGCGTGCTCCAAGGTTCATTCAGCGGGGCGTGTGAATTAACGCCACGAATACGTCTAGCAGAGTTTTTTTTTTCTTTTTTAAGCGATCCAATTTGATTTTGGAGAAACCAAAATTCAAAAGCGTGCAGACGAGGACATTCAGAGGAGCCATCGCTTTGAATATCGCCAGTGCGAACGTATCGTAACGTCTCTAAGACCAATTTTCCTTTATTGTGTTCGCGAGAAATAAAAATCTACAGAAACACGCGCGGAAGGGGAATTCGCGTGAGTCTAGCCGCGGGCAGTGCGAACGTCCCGAATACAACGTCTTGGGGACGTCTGGGAGGTGATCTCATTTGTTTTGTAAGAAGGAAGGTGAACTGAACCTGCCGGATCGTACTGAAAGGATATATGCTATTGTGGACGTTACGACGACGTCTTGTAGACGTTTCGGTATACAACCTCGTTGGGAGGCTTGAAAAGAAATTTCAAGAAATGCGCACCGAATGAAGTTGGGAGAATGCGTGCCGCTTTGGACGTCGCGAATACGTCTCGTAGACGTTCCAGCTACTGCGTCTTCGTTCGGCGTCTCGTAAAGGAAATCGGTAAATGTGCGTACGCGCAGGAGTCATGCGTTTCGATTACTGCGAACGTGAGAGAATCTGGTTATGCTATAGTTAACTCGTCTTTTCAGTAAACCAGTTCAGAGTAATAACAATGAGGGAACAACGATTGAGCGCGGATAGGAAATCTGGCGTTGCAGTCGACAAGGAAGAATCTCGGTCTTAGTATTCCGATATATATTTAAGCAGAATCCAATCTGCACTCGCAGGAAAAACACGCTGCAACTTTGACGTTATTTTTTTTTTCTCCTTCTGGCGTCACTTGCGATGCGTAAAAGCTTCATCACGTTTTTTAAGAGCCGGTAAAAATCCCGCATACGAGCCGGTAAAGACACTCGATATTACATCCTAACAAAGAAAATGAAGTTATTTTTAGTTTCGTGCGACCTTCGGTGAATAGTTTTAATTGGCATGTAACGAACACATGGTACCAGTAAGCTGGCTGTCCCGCAGCAATGTTTTCGTACTACAACTTATAGAGGCTCTCGTTCCCAGACTGCTTTTTTTTAGCTCCAATCACGTTCACCTCTCAACATTCCAGCGAAGGTGTGGGAACACCGCAGGCGCTTTTTAAAGGACACTGCGGGACTGTCATATGTCCGTAAATGCCTCTCCCCTCCCCTCTGTTTCCAGGGGACCTAGTGCAACAAGACAAACAGATAGACGAAATAATGGAAAGGCAGGAGTTATTGGTCAGCGAGAAAAAAAATAGTTTGCCGCCTAGTCTGTAGCCGAGGCGATCCAGTCTAAAAGAAACTTGCTCGCGTTACGCAGTAACTATTTTTCAAGCCGTTCATAAAGTGCTCTATTGCACTGCTGTCACTTATTTTACATTTTGGCACAAGAAGAATCAAATCGTAGGCTCAATGTGTGTTTTTGACTGCATTCTTCTATTCGGCCCCTCTTTTTTTTTTCTTTTGCGAAACGTATTGTGCGCCACAGTCAAGTGTGATGCAAGCACAAACTCGCCCAAAAAAGAAGTGCTTCGACGTTGGAACGCGGCATGACAAAGAGGCCATCGAACATTGTAGCGCGGCTTCACCGAAGTGTACGGCTACAATATTACTCAGCACACTGTGGCCAAGTCGAGACATGTTGCCCATGTAGAAGGTTCAATTCATGTAATGAGCTATGTACGTTACCATTCTACAGATGGCCACAAGTTGGCACACCTAGAATAAACTAGATTGCTTGCGCAAGCCGTCGGTGAAGGAGACAAGATGGCTATAGTTTCGTAAGAACTCCAGAGTTTTAAAGAATGTATACCATAGCGCAGTGTGCACTTGCCCATTCGCGTCCGTTTCTGCGTCGAGAAGGTGTATACGGGGAAACAGTGAAGCAATCCTATATAATCGCGCCAAACGGCACAAGGCTGTCAAAACCCTTCGGAAATGTACGGCACGAAGTTGCGATACGGGTCCTATACTCTCACACAATTAGGTTTTCACGCCGTTCATACGCACGTCGAGTGGTCTTCCTATACGTTTCTTGCCATTCTTCTCCCACGCACTTCGACGCAGCCCGCACGGATCAGTTATATACGGGCTTGCCGCACGATTCGCTGCCCACACTGTGACGTAATGTGCAATACGAACGGACGACCTTCTTTAGTCGCGGTGAGGTGTGCGAATAAATTGCGTGCTTACACGTTCCAGCGAGTTACGCAGAAAAAAAAGAGGGTAACCGAAATCGCTCCGAAAGTAAACAACCTGTCGTCGGTTTGTTTATTTCTATTTACGGCTGAAGTTTTGCCTCACCGTTTTCGTCGTCACTCGCCGTACTAAGTTTCTGAAGAAGAAACCTTCGTGAAATCTGAAACGACGGGAAGATAGATATATATGGTCAGTGCAGAACAACCCGAAGGTAATATTTGACTAACTCCGCCATATATTCAATGCTGTCGTGCAGTATCAGCGTCAAGAGGGTATAACGCCGTGCTTTAGACCAACATGTAAGCACTAGCCGCTTTACGACAAATTCCTGGTGGAACAGCGCACAAGGATGAGGTAGTTGTTGAAAGGAAGGCTACAGGACGGTAACTACTGTCCTATAAACCAATTGTCTTTGCGCGCTGTTTTTCATCCCGAATACGTACCAACTTGACCAAGCTTTCCACTTCATCTTATTTCAAGAACCTGAATAAAAACTGTGTAGTCGGTCCCGAAAAGAGTGACAAGGGAGTGAGGGATCACGTTGGGGGTGAGGGATCACTCATAGCTGTGATTCAAGTGCCCGCGGTAACCGTGCCTCCTCGCATAAGCCTCTCTTGTTCGATATAGCCGAGAATTCTCTATATCCGCCTTTGTCGACTGGTACGTAACGACCGTTTCTTCGAATGTGCATGCGTTCACAAGAACAGATAACGCCCGCGCTTATGCCGTCAGGAATCGGCCCACATGGTCAGCGTCACATTTCTAAACCTCGCTTGTTCGTTATAGCGAATAATTCGCTTCATCCGTATTCGTTATATCGGGGCATATCGATATGTCCGGGTTCCCCTGTGTATCGCCCGCATGCATACACAGCGGAGCCCGGATGCAGCCACTCTAAAGAGGATCACAAACAGGTTTTAAGTTATGTAGTTGACGTGATATGCAAAACTATTTCGCACGCCGAAAATAACTCGAAGAAATTTTACAACCGTTCGACATACAAAATTATTCTATCTATGTGGGTTCGGCCTTTAAAATTACTTATGTGTGCCTTTTCTAGTAGAACATCCGCTGCGTAGACGAAACGGGTGGGGGGGGGGGGGATCACGCAAAGGACACGGGGACTGCCGTCGGTCGCATCTCTCGCGGCAACGGGACCGCGTCCAAGCGTGCTTTCCCGCGGAGAAATGAGAAGCACGTCCTCCGTTCGCTTCTCCGACCGACGTCCTCCAGACTGCATGCGACCTGCCGCCGGCATCGCTAATGCCTCGCGTGATCCGCTCCGCATAACTTGCGCTCGCTATCAACGAGGCGCGGACGCTCCTTTGGCGCAATGCCGTGCAAGTGACGCGTATCGCGAAAAAAAGGGGCTCATACATAGCGTCCACGCAGTGGTCTATGTATCCCCCTCTCTACATCAAGAGACGTGGTATGAGGCGCGGACGCTTCTTTGGCGCAATGCCGTGCAAGTGACGCGTATCGCGAAAAAAGGGCTCATACATAGCGTCCATGCAGTGGTCTATGTAGCCCCCTCTCTACATCAAGAGACGTGGTATGAGGCGCGGACGCTTCTTTGGCGCAATGCCTTCGACCGTGCAAGTGACGCGTATCGCGAAAAAAGGGCTCATACATAGCGTCCACGCAGTGGTCTATGTAGCCCGCTCTCTCCATCAAGAGACGTAGTATGAGGCACACGAGAGAAGGGGGGGGGGGGGTCGTGCTGCCACCGATTATGGGAGCTGCATTTAAGTATACGGTCCTATACGACGTCGTGTAGGAAGGAGTGGGCCTTGTTCACAGAAGGGTGTGTTTCCTCTGCACAGAGGGTCGCGTGTCCGGGTGGCTAGAATGTGCGATGATTTTTTTTTAATACAATTTCTTGAGGACTTTCGAAGCCAAAAAAAAATTTGGTCTGTCTGCCTGTCTGTACATTTGTCTGTTTGTCCACTCTTAACGGCAGTCTAAACGGAACGGCACCAAAGTGGCCAAACGATACTTCAAACGGCCGACCCCATCCGCAGCGCCCACCAGTATTGCTCAAGGTTCAGCGTTCATAGTTGTGCGATCGTCTATTAAAAAGCGATTAATGCGCACATCTGAGGCACCATAACAACACGTCAATATTACGTATGTGTACTTTTTACTAGAAAATGCATACACAAGTAATTTTAAGGATCGTAGCCTTTATAACACTGCGCTGGCCATGCAACGCTTGCACGAAACGGCAAGCGTTTCCAACGCTTTGCTAAGACGACACGGTGGCGGCGCCTACCCGTCGCCTCGCGTTCTACACCTTATGACCTCCGAGGCGGGCGCGCAGGGCGCGCGCGCTTCGTTTTCCAAGATAACTGCCAGATAGCGCTCATGTCTCACGTGTGACGAGACTTGATGCGCTCGTTCGCCTCCGCTACACGCTCGAGGCACTCTAACGCGGCGCCTCCAGAATACCCTTCACCGATTTTCTTGCGCAGAACATCAAATAAACGTTTTGTTCACGCTCTCCAGAAGCAAGACTATGGTCTTTCGACGACATTTGCGGTGTAACATGCAGATACGGGGGCCATTTTTTTCCCCTCGGTTTTGTTGACAGCGAGGGCTTCTTCGGGAGACGTGACGAAGATTTACCACACCAAATAATGACATTTATTAGCTTGACTCCGACGCCTTGCAATCGCCATGGGAATCACTTGTGGTATACGATTAGATGGACGCAAAGGAGCCGAATGTCCGCGCGTGACGTAGCAATGTATGTGTATTTTTGCGATATTGCATGGCGCGATGAAATTTGGTGGAACTTCGTATGTTTTATATAGGTCTAAGGCACCCACAGATAACGGTGTACCTCGTTTTTAAACGAGCAGAGGCGATATGTAGGACCCAGTATACGCCTTCGAAGTTTACTACTTCACGGCGTTTGTTGCGCGAATTTCGTAGAGGCGTCTCGTGCACCATAGACTCGCAAGCCAGCCGCCCAGTATAGCAATATCAGGGTCCCTAGTAGTATGCTGAAGCGCACGCCGCATGAAAAAAAGAGAGTGAGACAGACAGAAGAAAAAGATGGCGGCTATGACGTAGTCAAACTGGTGACGTGAGGGGAGGGGTCACCACCGGCCATTCGGCTCGATCACTCACGCAAACTTATAAAAAAAAATTATGCAAAGTATACCTTCACACTATATATTCACTGTTGATGTTTTTGCAGAGGCACGATATGCGCATGTTATCGTGAATCGAACCCGCAGGCTATCGCGGCCGCGAAATTTTGTGTCAGTATCGCTTCAAGAAGTCTGTGCCCACAATTCGCACAAGCGAAAGCGATTCCGGTCGCGCTTTCTTTGCCGATGCGGCCTGGCAGGCCGACACAGCAGTTTGACGCAGCGACGAAGAATTCGTCTGTGCGAGCTCTTGTGAAGATCGCACCTGCAAGATGAAAAAAAAAAGTAAGAAGTGGCGCGACACCGCAAGTTACCGAAAACTGGTAACGTCGGTACGTTACGAAGTTACCATAAAACGTAACACGTTACCGGTAACGCCGTTACATGAACAGTGCGTGCACAAGCTTTTCTCAATCAACATTTCGTGCAATAGATTTTCACATGCAATAACAGATAAGAAGGAAAGTGGAAAATTTAAGGGCTCGTTTCTTAATGTTAGACAACACCAAGATAATGTCGAGGAAAGTATAGGGAAGAGGCCCGGCGCGCAGGTGTACCATTAGCGCTGTGGACCCGTCTGTACGTTCCGCCAGTGCATTTGGCGATCGACGTCGCCTCTTGACTATACATTCCCGTGACAGTCGAAAAAAAAAAAAACCCCACAAACTCGTTTCGGTCGCTACTGCAGCCTCCAACGCCACAAGTTGCGTTATCTGAACGGGAAATACCGCCATGTTAGCGCCACGTCATCCATGTCCGTTATACGGTATCTGGGCAAGCATTACGTATATACGAGATATACGAAAAGAAAAGGTAGCATCTACACAGCAAGTTAATCTATCGGAGGTTCCTTCCAAATCGATATTTCGTTGCTCCTGACATATATTGCATCCTCCCCCCACCCTTTTTTTCTTCTTTAGTTTAATTTTGCTATTTTAGATCCACATTGCGTAGTAAGCCATTCAATGTGCGTATACTACTACGTTTCGAAATACTGCATGGACCGCTACAAGCGCGCGATGCTGCCTACGTTTGATGCGACGTGTCGGCAATAGGAAAATATAAAAAGCGCGCCGCGCACGGTGTTGCAAGCAACAAAGCGGAGCCGCAGTTTCACTATCTCTCCGGAGATACCACGTATATTTTATTGGAAGGGGTTAAGCAACAGTGCATTCGTATGCGCTATAGTCGGTGTAATGTCAGAGAAGAGTGAGAATTTACCGCTCTCGCGTGCGCTGTGTGGTTGAGCGTGTGATGAAACAGATAAAGAGCCAGCTATACAGACACACAGATGTAACTGTCGGGTTTTTCACGTCCCAAAAACCGTCGTACGATTGCGCCGCAGTGGAGGGTTCCGAAAAGTTTTGAACATGTGGCGCTCTTTGACGGACCTCTAAATCTTGACAACACGAGCGCCAAGCATTTCCACTATTCCGCCGACAAGAAAAGGTGGCCATCACGATCGCATTCGTTCCCGCGGCCGTTCCACGCGCTTCCCGCACAGCCGCAACGCACGTGCCGAGACCCCTGGCGCACGCAAGCGGGGAACAGATAAGCCAATTGGCGACGCTCTTTCACCCTCCGCAGCGTCGCCAATTGGCTTATTCGTCCCCCGCTTGCGCGCGGTGGGGTCTTGGAAGGTGCGTTGCGGCTGTGCGGGAAGCGCGTGGAACGGCCTGTAGGTACAGCAATTGAGAAGAATAACCACGATACCGTCATTTTGCCGACGTCCACCCCTCCCCCTTTGTTTTCGCGAGAATGAACTGTGGAGTGCCTGATTAATGGCGAAGTGAAGAAAGAGACGGTAACAACGTATCAGTAACAATGTAAATTCAAACAATGCTTCACCTCGTGATGCGTTCAACTTCGAACATCCAGTTCAACGCGAAGTGCGCATGCGCAAAGAGCTCGTGTGTGGTCCTATAACCACCACGTTGGGGGAAAACCGTTACGGAGACCTCTCTCACAAGACGAACTTCCAAGTACGCGCACGTTGCAGACACTTCCGGGGAAAGCCTTATATTTTTTTTTTTTTGACAAATGGCTATCCATTTTTCTTTCGATAAGAAACAGACTAGAGAACATGGTTATGTGCGATGAATCGTGCGTCATCATCCCTTCCATGCCTGCCCTCTAGACCACCCTCGCGAGTCTTTCCAATACAAACAATGCCACTTTATACGCTGTTGTTGCTTCCCGTTTCAAACTACCGCAATTTCGCGCTCAAAAGCCGCGCCGTCGGTGGCGGAAGTTTGACCGGATGTTTGACCCCTTCAGCGGAGTGCCGTGCGCGCTAGAGAGACAATGGAAACGGCGCGAATTTCCCGACCGCACAGGTATCGCGTCGCCTAACGCTCAACGTGATACCTGCTCCTCCCTTATACAAGTGACCCCCCCCCCCCTAGCGTAATACCCGCATCAATGATCTTTGTTTTATACATGCTTGAAGACTACAGGCTCGCGCGGCTTGGCTCGAAAGCCGGCTGACTCAATCGTTTCGTGAGCTCTGCGCATTCACCGACGCGTATAGTTCGTTACGTAACCTACATATGCGCATGCGTATACGCCGATTCGCGAAGCGCTGCGCATAAAGGCTTTCCACGTGTGTACGAATAAACGCCACGCGAAGAATCGTTTGAGGCGAATGATTAAAAGGCGCAGTTGCGTAATTGGTCGGCGTGCGGGGCGATATCCTTCACCTCGTCTGACGGTACACATTCGATATTCATGTTGTTGATTCACGTAAGCGCGTATGTATAATGTGCACATTTTTATTTGTGTAACTGGTAAACTGCTGTAGTCATTCTCATTATCTCTAGTCTATTTACGTGTGTTTAAGTACTAAGTAAAAGGAAAATCATAGATAGATAGATAGATAGATAGATAGATAGATAGATAGATAGATAGATAGATAGATAGATAGATAGATAGATAGATAGATAGATAGATAGATAGATAGATAGATAGATAGATAGAAATTGTTGACAGGTGCTTTTGAAGAAGACGACCTGGGATTCATCAGCATTTATGTTTGCGAAGCTCTAATCTGTAGATATTGTTGCATTCTGTCGCAGGATCGACTCGCATGCAGGCCAAACACCAAACCACAACGACGAAGCCGTGCCGTCAAAAATACGTGCATTACTGCGGATTCGCGCGAGGAACATTTGTAACCGTATACGGCGGGAAGCTGCCGTACGGTTACAAATACTCCTCAGTGTGCAACTATAAAGGCACGACGATAACGGCCGCAAAATGAAAAGTACACGCCAACACATTATATTTATTTCTCGACGGAGCGACAAAATATTCCCACAAAATATTCATATTCGTCGCATTATCGTGGTTACCGATTTAATCTATGAGCTACTTTTTTTTTCACACTGTTGGCAACTAACTTTTAATGCAAACGCAACGCGCACATCACCTTTTTAATGAAGGCTTCTGGAGTGGCGTTATCTCATATGGGTATAGTTGCTAATATGCGTATACCCGAGAATAAAGTTGTTCCAACCAACCAACCAACCAACCAACCTCCAACCAACCAACCAACCCGAAAAAACGCACTGCCGGGCCCGTTAGTCTGCTTTGATTCGCTAAGCAGTGTTCTAGCGCTTGTGTATAGCATATCGAAAACATTGCGCGCGCACATTGTTCCACCGACCTAAATAGGGAATTTCAGTGCCTTGTCCCCAAATGGCCTTGCGTACTTAAGCGCTTGCCTCTATTGTGTTCTGTACTACACGGATGCGGCCGCGGAGTTACAAAGAACGGAAGAGCGTGCGCAGGTTAGCCGCTTACGGCCTCCGGGAATGAAATTCTCTAATAGGGAGATTCAGTGCCGGAAACCATACGCGTTTGAATTCCTTGATGTTTCCAGCGGCATCCAAGGATAACACAAAGGACCCCAAGTCGCACCTTAGGGGAATGCGAAGGAGTTCACGGAATTGCGTACGTAAGTCATCTTGGAGCCCCCCCCCCCCCCCCCCCCCCCAACCATTGGAACTAATACCCGTGCCACGCGGGCATAGAAAATGACATTCGGTAGCGAAGGCATTCAGTTCCCCAATGACATTTTTCCGGCGGCGCTGCTACACGTCCAAAGCGAATGACATTTGACTTGATGATGTCGATCGCAGCACCTTCCTCGTGACCATCAGATGAGTAGCAACAAAAAACTAAACAAGCGTTTACAAGCTTCATACACATCCGATAGTTTATAAAAGTATAAATAAGCATATTACGCTGCCGTTAGATGTTGTTCGTTACTTTGTTTCATGACGTTGCAACCGACCGTGTAGCAACTTGAGCCAAAGCTAGTCAGATCCGCAGCGTAGAAAGAAAATGGCGCTTGGCGCATTTATTTCACAGTGCCTACCAGCTGAAGAGAGGTTTTTAAGCAGTTTTTAAAGTGATTAGTGTAAATAAAATACGCAAAAAGTTTCCTTCCAGTCGAATCAAACGTCGTTTTTTTTTTATACAATTACTTCATCAGCTGTGGCGTCGAGAGTACGCATTTCTCAGTCGAATGAGTTCTGGTGATGGCATTTGGTGACGAATGGCATTTTGGCGAATGCCATTTCGTTCAGCTGTGTGGCACCGCGTGAATGACCTTCAGTCTGACGGCATTAGAAGGTAAATGCCATTTTCTCTGCCCGTGTGGCACGGGTATTATTCTCGCACGGGAATAGGGGTATACACTCTAATCATGTGGCGGACATCCCAAGACGCGATGGACGCAGGCTCCTTGCGTAAAGGCCATCCAATGCACGCTCCACTCTGCAAGCAGCACTGTGTCTCAGCGACTTCGGTTCAAAGACGCCGCACCGCGATAACCTCAGACTCGGCACCTCGACACTCTCTCGGGTGCCATTGCCACCGCCGCCGGTTCAATGCTAAGCTCCTCTCCCATCTCGTCCACCTTTGTACAACGCCTGATCAAACAGCCAAGGAACACAAAAGTCTTTTCCGCGAAAACCCATGATGCCCTTAGCGGGGGCCGTGCTTCTCTGGATATGCCATGGTCAAATGTACCACGAACCACTAACGCTATACGGCTCGAGACAGAACACAAGCAAACACGCATACACAACGCATAAAGAGTACTCCCAGCAGCGTACACCACGGCATCTCTTCTTCCGTTCGGAGCTGATTTTTAATTAAGGCTGCTCGTGGCGCATTGTTCTCCGCACTACGGCTTCACCGCAGCGCCAAGGAGGTCTTTTCGACGGCGCCGCGGAGGCAGTATGAACAATAAAGCACGCCCGGGAAAGGGTTTATACCACGCGGCATACGCTATGTACCATGCGCAGCAGTTCGTTGCGTTCAGCGAATATGCATGCGCGTTGCTTGTTCCGATCCGTACAGCTCACGGCGGCGAGGCATTTTGCACGAGCGAGTGTTGTGGGTTGTTTTGTTTTTTTGAGAGCGGGAAATCAAAGCGGCAGGTGATGAGGCGGAAGGGGTTTTGAACGGGCACGCCTGAGCAGCGGACTCGATCGCTCACCGCAGCTGTGGCGTTATGCCCGCACAAACGACGTACACGTACGGACGTACAAGTCGTCGACGACGTGCCGGTGCTGACGGCGCCTCATTTGAATACGGAGCCTCGTGCGAAAGCCACCCCCCTCCCCCGAGAGAGAGATGATGATGACGCGTTGACGAACGGCAGTCTTGCAGCGTGCGGCGATCCTTCACGAAGGGCAATGCGATCGTTTAATAAAGAACACGCGATGCTTCGTCCCGTCCTTTCATGCGTCGCGCAAGGCATCTCAGTTGCTGACAGAACCCTTTCTCTTCCTCCTCCTCCTTACGCTCACCCTCAACACTGCTTCCAGAGCTAGCCGTGTATACCTGTGTCAATAAGCAACAGCATTTATGCACCTGTCCAGGCCCCGCGATGGACCCCTGATGGTCAGATACATATGCTATGAGGACGTCGATAGAAACGACCGCGCGCTGTTATCACGCGACGGAGAGAGAGAGAAACAACATTTTTCGCGCATCCGGCGTGCGGGAAGTCACCGGCCGCGCAGGGCGCGGGAATTCCCTATCTAAAGACTATGGCTAATAGTCCTATAGTCCCAGGCCCTAGATCTCGAGGACGTTGTGCTCCGGCTAGGCGGTGGATACTCGGGCTCCTCCGCTCCCGTTGTCCGGGGCGTCGGTTCCCTTTCTCGTCTGCTTTGCCAGGGCCTCCTCAAGCCGCTGGATGGCCCTTCGTTGTGTGGTTGAGTCTTGGGAGCGTATCCATGCTCCCACCTCTTCGGCATACGTGGCGTCCTGGCACTGCCCATTCCCATTGTTCACACCACTGTTACACCCGCCCCACATGATGTGGCGGAGGGTGGCTAGTTCACGTTCGCACACGTGACGGAGAGCTGGAAGCATTTGTCAGGATGATGGTGGTGCACCGAGACTGATGGCACCTTGCAATAAGTCCTTCAATTTGACAGGTGGTTGTGTTATGGATGTATGGGTGGCTGAGAGGGCGAGTTCATGTATGACTTACCGCAAAATAATCCACCAATCAATAAAGAAAAAAAACATACGGGCAGTTAGACACATTGAAAACAGTCGGGCAGTGCAACTAAGTGTTCGAACGTATGCCATGGTGGACCAAGACAGGTTAGTCCCATCTGGAGCGTCGTCTTGACCGTAAATTAACATCATCACTGCGACCATCATTTGACGTCATCCTCGTTTGGGCATTTCCTTTTTAATTCTTTATTCACTAACATCTAGTCACGTGACGTGCATGGCATCCGTCCGTCCGTCTGCCTGTCTGTCTGTCTGCAATTTCTCAGTATATAAAATCCGTCCTACATTGCTCCACGTTTCGCACGGTGGCGCAGGCATCTCCAACGTCTTGAGCCACATTACAGAGAAGGCATCGTCCATGACCTAACATGAGGATGACAATGTCCCCGATTAAAATTATAGTTTAACGTCCACAAGCATCTTTCTCACCTTCTTCGGCTTACCTGTATGCGTAAGAAGATTTATACGCCATCACAAGCAGTCAGACTGGCGTCGCCTCTACAGTGTCCCCTCCATTTTACGCCTGGTGGTGAGTATACGCGTGTCGTGTTTATGTGTTCGTAGAGGTTACAGAGCTCCGTAGACCTTTATCTGATCGCTGCTGCGGTCGCTATATAGAGCCGCCCGTATCTCGCGATATACCGGTGGACTCGTAAACCAGGCGTGCACACACGGATAGCGGAGATACGAAGGAGATGCGGAAGCCAAGTATCTGCGAAGCCACGTACCCCCTCCTTCCGTTGACCTTTACGGGCCACGTCGGCCTTATACCGTTCTGACAGCTTGTAAATGCAATAGATAACCGACGTTAGAGATTATCGCCTTCGATACGCAAATACACGAACAGGACGAGCTTTTTTTTTTTTTTGATGACTGGAGGAACGTGTGTATACACATTCGTGATAAACGCTGCGTTACCTAGTACCGTTATTTCGCTCGTGATAAACTCCGGGCCTCTTTTTGATTTTCAAAACGGACACCTATACACTGAGTAGACCAAGACGAGAATACAAGGAACGCCGTAGTGAGTGATTCAGTGCTGACGGCCAGCGTGAGAATAAACGCACGCTCTTACACACAAAGAGTAGTGCTTGGCATTCAAGCGAGGGACGTGCATCGGAAAAAAAAAGAAGTCCGAAGACGGCTTATAGAATCTTGATACTTTTGAAAAGGCCATCGATGCTTATCAGCATAGGTTTCGACGTATATACGATGAGAAATCACTAACGAGGATAATAAGATGGCCTAACAAACTGCACAGGACACAAAAAGAAAGCAGAGACGAGCGAGCGCGACCAAACAGCGCTCGTTTTGCTCTGCGTTATTAGCTCTACTGCGCAGTTCGTTAGAAGATGATCCCGTATACCAACACGCCCAGCTTTCAACGCCAGTAAAGACGATGTATTTTGCGTTCAAGTTGTCTTAAGCGAATGCATAAGAGAACCTGTAATTACTCCCCCCTCCCGCTCCCCTACATTTTACGTGCGAACTCGGGTATAGCTCCACATCTCGGGATTCGAGCTCCACGATCGTGACGTCCCGGGGTGCCCGCAAAACTCTCAGACGGATGTGGTCCCACCGCGGAAGGAATTTGCACGTGCGTGTAGAAGTCGCTAGAGTATACAAAATCAGGAGCCGCGCGCTGACGACGTTTCGGCCACATTGGTCGCCCGTGGTGCCGCCGGCTCCCCCCCGCTCCTCGTCGAAGTTACACGACGGGGGCCACAACATCGGCAAGGACGGGACGGCGACGAAGGCGCTGAGAAAGAAGGGCTGGAGGACATGGCCCGCGCGCAACGGCCGTGGCACGATTAACGCACTGGAGCAGCCGCACTACGCTGTTTCACTCTCGTAGCCGAATTCGCCTATATGTGCATACATTGCAGTATATATAGGCGCTGTCGATGTATACCACAGGAACTGTCCATTGGCACTGTCCGTTGGCACTGTCCCTTGGCACTGCAATGTACCATTGGCACTACCTTGACTAGCACTGTCAAGACCACCACTTCTGTTTTTATAGAGCACATAGGAGCCAAACTAGTTGGAAATTCACCTATATAAGCATAGCCCTCAGATTCACATAGGGTTCACGCCAAGATGCGAGATTGAATAGAGGAAACATTCTTCAACGCGGGGTGGCGTTGAAGCCAAGGTTTCCACGAGCGGTGTTGCCTTCTTTAGGGGCTGAAACTGCCTGCCCCCCGTTTACACGCGCCAAGGTGGACAGGTGGACCAACTCGTCTAAATGTCGGCTATTTCGAAGAAGACCGCTTGCTCGAAACGCTCGCTCTGTAGCGACACCTTGTATCTCTTCGAAGCAAGATATCCATACGATTGTTTTTCTACGCACTTGCTCGTGTGCACACGCACAGGCACACATACAAGGAACACCGAAAAAAAAAACATTTTCCTCGTTTTTTCAACGAGGGCTCCGTTTGTTCCGCCATATTGCCCTCTGGGCTGTTGTAAATAGGCCTGAACCTCCTCTCCCCCCATTTAAAAAACAAAACAATACAAGGAATGTAGGACTAAGGCAACGCTGCAAACCTTTGTGCCATGTGCAACAGACCTAAAGGGACGTGTTATATCACTCTGATTAAACGTCTGCAGTGTCAACGTACTCTCTGCTTCTTCGTCGACGTCACCCCGTGACAATATCGTACGTATGTTTGCGACTGACACACTGTCTACAAATCTGATTAAAACGTCTGCAGTGTTAGCTCTTACGTGTAGTGTCTGCAGACTCCTTCTGTTGATACTAAATGTGCCCTACAATCTCTTCTTATGCTGTCACGTTCCTTCCCCAAGTTTTCTTATCACCGAGTTACGGTGTAGGCGATTCTCAACGCAAACCGCGCCGACAGTGTTTGAGAAGCTTCAGGGCTGCAATAGATCATTAAGTTAAAAAAATTCTCTCTCTTTTACTCCCCCCTCCCCGTGTGTAGAGTAGCAAACTGGACGCATAGTCTAGTTAACCTGCCTACCTTTCCTACATTCCTTCTCTCTCTCTCTCTCTTATGTTGAGGAGACGCCCACTTCGTAAGCATTTCAGATTATTCCGGAATCCATCGTCGCCGCTAGCGATAACGCTAGAACGTTCGATGGCAAGCGTATAAATGCCGTCACGCTTTGCCGCTTGTCAGTCGAGCGACGGCCGATCGCTCCGTTCAGCACTATCAGTGCAGGTCTGCTACTGTGATCCGACTTTCCGTTTACCGGGCACAGGTTCGCCCAAACAAACAGTTTAATCGTCAACGTATACGCTCTGCTTCTTCGTCGACGTCACTACCCCGTGACCATATCATACGTATGTTTGCGACCTACACACTGTCTACAAATCAAAACATTCGTTCTGTATTCTCCAGAGCTATGCACACCAGCACCGAGAAATGTGCAATTACTGACCGCCCCCCCCCCCCACTTTCCTTCACCTCTTCTGCTCCCGCCTCGTCAAAGCAATCGCCCGAGAGCGCGCATTCCGTTCGTGTCTGGAGGTCAATTGGACTCGGAAGTGAACCCTTGCTGACCACAGGCGGTACACACGGGAGAGGCCGGAAGCGAAAAAACGTGGTTCGGAAGAATAGCTTCCTGCCGGTTTTGATGTTCCCCATCCGCAGAGAGAACTCGTGGGGCGTAAGGCGAAGAGGGAAGGTGAGGGGGGGGGGGAGGCGACCACACTCCGAAATTTTCTGTCCACCCCTTTTAGCCCCTCAAGTGCCAAAACAAAAACAGCACTTGAAATCCTCATCTCTTCCTTGTACTCTGTGGTTTGGAGCCCTCACCAGAAACACTTGGTCACCAAGTTAGAACGTATTCAGAGGCGTGCAGCTCGGTTTGTATGCTCTAGATATAGAAGGCGGGATTCTGTAACTGATATGCTAAATTCATGCAATTTAGAATCACTGGAAATTCGAAGACGGAAACAAAAACTTAAAACATTATTTCGTATAATCCAAGGGATATTCAAAATACCTGAAGACGAGTACATACGCCTTCCCGGAAAACGTAGCACTAGGTTGAATCATGATGCCCCCATTGAACCTTTCGGCGCTCGCACTGACATCTTTCGGCGGTCATTTTTCTCGGATGCTATTGAACAATGGAATTCTTTACCCCAACATGTTATTAATAGTACCGATGTACAAACTTTTGACAGAGAAATCGATGCTTATTTTGGTAATGGTTGAAGTACTGCCCATTCTGTTTTCCTGTGTTTATTGCTTAGTGTTTTTTTTTTAGGTGTTCTGTTTGTATTCATATTGTACTCCCTCCCTGTTATGACCCTCAAGCGAGGGTTGACAGTATTATTAAATAAAAAATAAATAAATAAAATAAATACGTGGAAACAGTCACGTGCTGCAAGGCTGTGAAGATGAAGGAGAAAGGAATGCAGTACGAGCTGAATTTAACGTGAAGCTGCAGCGCGTCTCACACGGCGTTCAAGTTTATTTAAAAAGTATTGCTTGCGGAGCACAACCACCTCGCAGCAGAAAACGACAGAACTCCTATACACCAAGGGTTGCTGGGCGGTCGCTTCACTTTCTCTCAGTGAAAGGACCGAGCTATGCTCCGCGTGTTGCAACAGAAAACGTCAACTTTCACGAAACTTACTTTCTCTCGACTGCCGCTCCACATGAATTTCTTAGAGAGCGAGAGAGTTATCTATCCAGCATCGCGACGTGCAGTGCGATACAGAACGAAAGCAAGGAAGGGTAATACGTATTAGATCCGGAGGCAGAGCACGAAACGAATAGACTGCGCAGTTCTCCACCTGAAAGCAATAAAAACAAAATACTACCACTCGCAGCGGCGGTATAGCCTAAGCTTTAGCGTTCAACGTTGGCCGCGAGGGGGGGGAGGTGGCATGATTTTTTAAGAGCTTAGAAAGGCAGGGGGTCCGGCGCGAAAAAGCGACGTCGACGACGATCGCCACCTCTGGGCACGCGCAATCCTCCCCCACCACTGGGGCAACCGAAGAACGCAACGCCGTGGATGCAAATCGGAGGTCATCGCCGGAGGTTGGCGCACGAAAGGTCCCAACTAGGTCGAGCACCATCATTTATCTACGATCACGCGCGATGACTCCGCCGTGGCGCGGCCGAAGCGTTGGCCACATAGCCAGCCAGCTTAGCCTCAAGATGCACAGGCGTCCTTATTATAAATAGCGAGGGTCCCCCTTTTTCCGCCCGCCGCTGCCCGAGGAGAAGGAGGTTTACTGCACAACAGGCGCCAGCAACCACAAACCACTGAACCTCCCATCCTTCTTAAACCCCCTTCGCGCGAAGGCTTTAGCTTCTCCGCACGCCACGGAGGACGAGCGGTGAAGCCAGCGTATAAGCTGGCGCGCACGACTCGTGGGCGCCTTTTGGAAGTAGTGCCTTACTTTGTTTGTTGATTGGTTGGGTTTTTGTTGGTGGCTATTCGTGATGGTTTGCTAGTTGGTTGCTGCTTCCCCGCGGTTGGTTTCGTTGGCTCGCCTTTATTGGTTTCTCCTTTACGAACGTACTCACGCAGGAGCAGGGGGTAGTTTCGTTTCTTTTCATTTCTCTCTCTCTCTTCAGAGCTTTAGCGCCGTTTGTTTGATGGTGGTTCCTGTCTAGCGACCGTTTTCGCGTTGCTTCTTAGCTCGTTGGCTTGTTTCGTGGCGTTAGTCGCGGTTCATTTGTTGGTTCATAGATTTTTGTCGTTGGTTCCTCGGTTGTGCGCCGGTATAGAGTGGCGCTGGTTGCGTTCGCGGCTCGCTTCGCTCGTTGGTTTCGTGGCGTTACCTGCGGTTCATTTGTTTGCTCGGTCTGTTCGTTGTATGTTGATTCCTCGGTTGAAAGCTGGCACAAAGGCGCTGGTTGTTCCGTAGAGGCGCTTCTTCATCGGCGCGCAGCACGAGACGGTGGTATGAACGCGTGCGCGGACGTGTCGACTGGAACGTGCGTTGCGTGCTTTCTCGCAGCGCCCCCAGAGGGCGCCAGCTCTGGTGTACACGGCGCGTCGTCGTGCCTTTGGTGCCGCTCGTGCTAAGGCTTACAAAGCCACACGCTGTGCCGTGCGCGAGGAAGAAGAGTCAAGGAGGAATAAGAAGAAGAAAGGAGGAGCTACGGCGCAGTCGTTGCCGCCGGGGCGCCAAATGCATTATTCAGAGCGGCCCCGCGCGCCAGAGTCTGTAACACGCCGCTGTTGATCGCCGCGTTCAGCCTTGCACATTCGGGTCTCGCCGTTTTATTGCTCACTCTTCTTCACGAATGCGCCGCCCACGCCTCTAGTTTCTCGGCAGATTTTTTTTTTTTTTTTTTTTTTTACTGCGAGCACAGACAAGAACGAAGTTGAGAGCGATTGTGCATGAGTTTGTGGAGGTTTGAAAGGAATAGATGGTGTGTAGTCAAGCGGTCGTCCATGCAGAATATTTTTCTCCTCTCAGGCCCCTTGGCGCCGTTGAACGTTACAACGGCGCTGAAATGAAAATTTCTGCAGCGCTAACAATGCAACGACGAGAAGAGACCCGTGGAAACAGGAGGAATGCTAGAAGTCGGGGCTAGTCCTGTTTTCATATCTATCTATCTATCTATCTATCTATCTATCTATCTATCTATCTATCTATCTATCTATCTATCTATCTATCTATCTATCTATCTATCTATCGTTTGCGGGTAGTCGACGCATACGCGGAGTTGCATCTTCCTACGCATGCTGGGATGGAAGAAACTAGTTCCCCCTGGAACACCACGTGCGAAGCAACGTTCAGATAAAGCAGTCGCAGACTCCCCCCTCCCCCCGCCAAGCCTCCTCGTGTTAGCTACATTGGTTCATAAGGGTTGCGCGCTAGTAATCGAACGTGGCCCGCCAGTCTAAGAAATTAGACGAGTTAGAGAAAGAGCGAAAGCAAAAGAAAATAGAGAAAGAGCGAAAGCAAAAAAACTAAAAAAGAAAGTCGGGAGAAAGGAAGATTTGTTGCGCTCCTGATCAGGCATGCAGTCCGCGCAGGGACCAGTAATGAAGGCAAGGAAGCGAAAATGAAAATGGCTAAGCGAGAGCTAATGAGCGCATTGATGGCCCCCAACTTTATTAGTGCCTATCCGGAGAAACAGGGAAAAAAAAACGGAAAAGAAGGGGGGAAAAGGGTTGATGAACGTTGGCTTCCGTCAGTGCAATGACCAGGGATACACGGGGGTCAAAATTAACAAAAAACGGGTAAAAGTAACGGCGACGCAATCATACACGAATAGCTCTACGGGTCGAGCCAAATCGCAAGAAATGGTCAACGGAGGTCGGCCTCCAATGAGCTGACTGTAATTACGGTACCGCCTAAACGACTAAGCTTCCCTTTTCCGCCTCTTTTTTGTTTTATTTGGTTCAATCCTGCTACGTTAATAAGCCCTTGCTCGCCATGCGGTGAGCAATCGCGGCGATATAGCAAAGTTACGGTTAAGAAGGTGGCGCTGCAACTGAATGCACGGATGGCTTATACGTTTTTATTCCCCTCCTTTTTTTCAATCATGTCGGCACTGATTACTAACACCAATCGCTCCGAATGGCAAGTATAGCGATGAATAGCCACTTCGGTATGATTCTGGTTATCTCTATATCTCAATCTAGCGAACTTGTCTGTGCTGATTTCGACCTGTCCCTCTGTAGCTCTTCCTTGATTGCTCATCAAATGGAGAGTCCAATGGGCACTAGCGTGTCGGCCATTACCCGTTATTTACCAGTCGGTTACCCGTACCGTCACATTGTTTCATTGGCAGTGCGTCTGGAGACATGGCGTTACGTTCTATTCTTCTTCGGCTCCTCGATAGTTATGATGGCTAGCTCTTTTTTTATCCGTTTTTTCTCTTTTATTCGAACGTCGTGATCTACAACGTTATACCATTAACCATACGCGTTTGATGGTCTGGGTATCCTCAAATTATTAACATGCCCCGCCGCGGGGGCCTAGTGGCTAAGGTACTCGGCTGCTGACCCGCAGGTCGCGGGTTCGAATCCCGGCTGCGGCAGCTGCATTTCCGATGGAGGCGGAAATGTTGTAGGCCCGTGTGCTCAGACGGCGTCTACCATAATTATATGGTGGTTTTAGGACGTTAAACCCAACATATCAATCAATCAAATCAAATTATTAACATTCCTTTTTTTTTTCACCGTCAATCCTCGAAACGTGTCTGGCTTTTACCAATCGCTCACCAGTTCACACATTCGTCAAACTTTAATAGCGCTATAGCCGCCTACCAGTACTACGTAATATAGTCTGCTATTAGCGCAAGCGTATGTCTACAGCTGCTGTTAGCGCCGCAGGCTTCTATTAGCGCTATATCCTTTACTGCTAAGTATCTACAGAAAACGGCTAAGGGCATTTTTAGAGCGACTTCCTACTAGCGCCAGCTCGGTGTACTGCGTACATATCTATCTACCAGATGTCTACGGGCAATCTTGAGACCCACTTGTATCCGCGTCAACCTCGCGTACCACGTACATCAAGGAGACCTTAAGAGCAATCTTGGGGAGCTGACTTCTATTAGCGCCAACTTCGTGTACATCGTGCCCAAAAACAATAAGAAGAAAAACGCTACAAAAAGCAACGCAACGAGGAGAGACAGGAATCTAAATGCCGCCCGCCCATGCAGACGGAATAGATAAACATAGCCATAAAGGGGTAGTAGCCGTGCCTACGGGATGAGTTTACAGATGCGCCTGCGCGCACATATCTGTAACGGCACCACCGCGAGAGGCTGGCACACCGCATGCAGTCTCTGCAAGCCTCTTCTTCTTCGTGTAACTTTTTTTTTTTCCTTTGGGCGCTCCCGCTGGACGCAAAAGATTCGGCGCGGCCGCACGCCGAGAGACGATGACGAAGCGCTAGGACGCGGCCAGACCGGCGAGTTTTCCTTTTTTATTATTTTCGTATATATTCCGCGCTGCGTGCAAGTCCGCTACGTACGAAGAACAGCGCTCGGCGAGGCGAATGGTAGGTAGGAAAAGGGGGAGGAAGACGAGCATATTTGCAGGCTAGGCGCGCTTCGGCGCAACACCTTGTAGTGCGTACGTATACTGCCCCGTCTGTTGCTTGGCGCATGTACGAAACTGTCGGACGGCGCGGTGCATCCCGACGAGACGAGATTAACGGAGCAAAGCGCTTGGTGGGCCGGCAGTCTTCTTGGAAGCGTGAAATCGGCCACGCACGTTGCGCGGTTGCTAAACGAGGGGACGAGTCCCGTGTGCGCATGCGCGATGTTTGTTGCCTGCAGCACTGGGTAGAGCTGCGGTAAAGCCGACTATGCAGGGAGAGAGAGAGAGAGTCCGTTTCGAATGCAAAATCATCGGGGATTAGCGGGGAGACCCTCGGTTTACACGGAAGGTGGGAAAAGGGCAAATAGAACAAAAAAAAAATCACTAAGTATCAACGATAATAAAAACACGAAAGAAGCCCCGTGCAAGCGGAGCGATACGTAAATAACGTTGCTCGAGGTCGCAGAGGTTTACACATGCGGATAATATTTGCGTGCACACGCGTGTGGGTTTCTTGGCTTTGCGTCAAAAAAAAAAAACGGTGGGATGCCCCCGTTTGGTGATTTGCATGAAGGCGAACTTTCCGCCAGCTATTAGCGGAGAGAAGTATTAGATAAAAACAAAACAAAAAACAATGGCGATTAGTAGAAGCCAGCGGTCAAGCATAGGCTAGCGCCGTGCGGCCTATAAGGGTCGCGAAGTACGGGTGTTCGGCAAAAGGTCATCGGTTCGATATGCGTTTAAAAAGTGCTCGCATATGCGGCTGTTGGTGATATCGTGCAGTTGCGCGTCGTGTGTGATTAACAACAACAACAAAAAAAATCTCGCGACAAATACTAATCAGCTCCTGAGATAAAAAAAAGTGCGCAATGGGTGAGAGTAAAACCAACACTCTCCAGCAGATTTCTCGACATAGCTAAAAATGTGTATTCGTAAATTGTGTGTCTCCAGTGGAGACAGTGCTATTAAAGGACGTGCCTTCCTAAGATTCCTGGTTCTGTTCTATGTATAGGCGGCCAAGTTGCTTTTTTGCGCCCGCTTTAATTTTTTTTTGTTGCTTCATGTCATAATTACTACCTTCCAGTGAAAGACTGCGAACGCAGTACCTCGTAAATTTCTTTGCTTAATTGTCCGTTGATTTCATTGTGTTAAGGAAGGAGCCCCTCGATCCATTCTCCTACTTCCGTTCATTGCTACTAGATGAGTTACGTCACGAAATCGGCGTTCATACCAAGTTGGTTTGGTCACGTTGGATTAGGAGCTTACCGTTACGGAGTTCACGACACGCGCGTGACCTCCCAGCGGCTAGAGTTTGATTAATTTGTGGGGTTTAACGTCCCAAAACCACCATATGGTTATGAGAGACGCCGTAGTAGAGGGCTCCGGAAATTTCGACCACCTGGCGTTCTCTAACGTGCACCCAAATCTGAGCACACGGGCCCTCAACATTTCCGCCTCCATCGGAAATGCAGCCGCCGCAGCCGGGACTCGAACCCGCGACCTGCGGGTCAGCAGCCGAGTATACCTTAGCCACTAGACCACTGCGGCGGGGCCAGCGGGACAGTCAATGGCTTTCTTGAATACTTCGCGAAGATATTCTAAAGTTATTAAATGCCTCGAGGAGGACATCGAACGACCTGAACGAAGAAGCTGCGAAATGCTTTCCGGCAATCGTTATCATCGTCATCTTTCCGTACACGGTCACTCGAACCAAGATTAGAAGTAGGCACTAATCGAAATGAATTTCTCTCGATCTCCGGGTACGATAGATAAAAAAATACGGCAACCAGTGCCGATAACGAGGACAGCGGTGAGCTGTACAGTGCGGCACTTATCCGACACGACTCGCGGAGATTGAGGTTGCGATAAATGATGAAAATGGGTGACCTTTCACACGTGTACGGATATAGATCAACGAGAACTTAGGCCGTCGTAAGAAAAAAAAATACCAAAGGCAAATGCCGTAATTCAACGAAGGAAGGTATGGAGACATGTACGGATGTGTACCTATATGAAGCGTAAATGACACGTAAAACAGGAAACGCATACGTCACCGCTCTTTTGTTTATCTACTGACTAGCTTTCTTCCTTTACAGCTCCCAAAGTGGTTCTGATGTTCAAAAAGTGACGACACGTTAAGACACATAGAACACACACATACGAGGTGCAGTCGTGTTTCATGCGTTTAACGTGTCGTCGTCTTTGTGCAGTTTTAGCACGTCTTCAAGATAGACGAACCAGCTAGCCCTAACAACATGCATTACTCCAAGGCGGCGATTGCATGAATGTACAGTACGGTACACTGTTAAAGGGAACACGTGTATTGTAAATATTACCAGTCCCCCTAACTACAACTGGATGTGGGAACATTGTCATCAGTGCACGGCCCTAGACCACCAAAACGAGTTCAGAACTGTGCAAGATCACCATTATCACGCAAATCTAAGCCACTCTGGTTATAATCGAGAGCGAAATCAGCATATCCCTGCACGCAAGTGAACGCTACAATAATGAATCCGTCTCTATACATGCCGTTGGAAAGCAGCTCTAGCTTATTTCAAAGCCGCAATCATAAGACCCATAAATCACGTGTGAACCGATCCTGAAAGCAAAGCGAACCGTTCCGGACGAAGTCCTTGCAGGTGTCCCAACCCCCGTTTCGTATCTTTTAACGGCCGACACTTTTTTTTTGTTAGCGCTAGAGCTTGGGCCAGGTGCAATGCAGGTCAGCTTGGCATAAACCAGGTCGCAACAGTTTGGCTCGGCACATTTGGAGGGGAGAGGAAGGTAGACAAGGAACGTTTCGGCGGTTTGGCTGACCACCCAGACAAACGTGCGCCGCATTAAAGCAAACGGCAGGTACGGACACAGAGCACCCAACTACGGCCACCCATCGTAGCAGCGCCCAGTACGATTTCGTGCGTAAGGACCTCATCAGCATACAACGCCGCAGACAATGCCTACCCACACCAAGACCGACAGCGGTTGCAGCGCTGTTGTGTTGTGGCCGTAAGATTCCAGCGACGTGCGCGGGGCACGCAGGAAGAACCAAACGGTCTCCGCCGGACACTCCCTAAAAGTTCCTCTTTCCTTTCATTTCCGCGGAATATATTAAGCATACGCAACGGACAAACACCACAAGCGACACGTACGTAAGCCTCGCTCCACCCCAACCGCCGCAACCCTTTTCCTTCCACGAGGCCCTTTACCTAACTGACGGTCAGATGCACAGAGACCACAGACGTCCAGACAAAGAAAACAAAAAGATGGCGGCGGAAAGGACGGATTCTCACCCCCCCTTTCAAACCGTAGCACCACCGTTACAAACTAAGGCGCCGTAGGTGGCGCCACACCCGTCGCTTTTCTCCCCCAAAATCGTCCCCTCCGAGCGTCGCCCATTACCCCTTTTCGGAGCAACCCCGGGCAGCGATAGAAAGGTAGGGTATGGTCGGGGGGGGGGGGGGGAGATAGTAGGACGCTGTTTTGAAGCCCTTTTCGCGAGATTTTTCCCGTAACGAGGCGTGGCATGCAGTGTATGTCATTGACTCCCCCCTCCCTCCCCTCCTGCTTTCATCCTTTCTTCCCTAGTGGCGGCGTTTCGCAGGTAGCAGCCGAGGGAAAGCGAGCGGTTGCCATTGTTCTGAGCAAGACAGCCGCTCCTCTATTCAAAAGGATACGTGGGAGACAGAAAAAATGGCGGGGGAGGGGGGATCCGTCACGTCTGCGCATCGCCGTTAAAATGCGTGAAGCACGAGAACGGCCAAGTGGTATATCGTCGCATCTTCACAAAAATAAGAAAAAATGAGGGGGGGGATAAATTAATAAGGAACGAGCGCACACACACAGACGGTGGGAGAGTTGGACAGACAGTCAGTCATCTGTCTAGGTCTTTCTTGGACCGTACGATGCTGCGAGCAGAAGCTCTCGCAGCAGACGACGCACTGACCGACAGAAGACAGACCAAAAAAAAAAAAAAAGGAAAGAACAAGACAGGGTTAAGGGGGTGGAAATGGGTGGGTATACCTCCTAGCGAAACCTAGCGCTCCCTCTCCTCCTAGTCTATCCAAAAGTGCACGGTACGGGGTGGGGGGGGGGGGGTGGGGGTTGCAAGATGGCTAGCTACTGCGTATAGATACGTTGAAGCCGCCCGTCTTCCAACATTTTTCCCACGGCGGCGGGAAGCAGCCGCGGCGTTTTTCGGGAACGGGTTCTTACCTACGACAGCGCCGCCTTGTCTGCGCCGTTGGTCCGTGTCGCATCTCCCCACCACCTTCCAATCCTTTTTTTTCTTCGCTGCCTCGTTTCCCTCATTACTATCACCCCCCCCCTCCCTACTCCTACCCTGGACGCGCACGCACTTTCTCCCATTCTTAACCCCCCTCCATATCCCCTTTAACCCCCCTCCTACCTTTGTTGTTAGAGCCAGCGTTTCTTTTTTGTGAGGCGCTCGGCAACCGCGGGCGCGGCCGCTTTGCTCGCCTGGCGTGAGAGAATCCACGCTGCCCTGCACATATACGCATGCCGCGGACTCGGGGAGGCGAATTGTTGTATAGTACATTTCGCGGCTTCCAGGGAAAATGGAAACGGAAGAATGGCGGCGGCGGTTCGGTTGGCCGCACGGGTAGGCAGTGTGGGCCCTTCGCGAAGAAAGCGAAAATTGGCGCACCGAAGTAACCAAATAGGAGCGCCGCGGCTTTGAAACACCGAGGAAAAAGGCGTTAGCGGAAGAAGAAGAAAGTGTACTGGCGGTCGACGCGGAGACGAGTGGTAAAGACGTCTCTTTTTGGTAGCACCAAACAGTAGCTGCCTCGTCGTATGGTATTGTTTTCTTGTAAGGAGGAACGTATACATAGCACCATGCTACGTGATGCGCCGTGTCGCCTGCAGGCAGTGCCTTCTTCCTTTTCCTCATAAAGCACTAACAACAACAACAACAACAACAAACGCTTTAGTGAAAAAAAAAAAACTGATTGATTTGTGGGGTTTAACGTCCCAAAACCACCATATGATTATGAGAGACGCCGTAGTGGACGACTCCGGCAATTTCGACCACTTGGGGTTCTTTAACGTGCACCCAAATCTGAGCACACGGGCATACACGACATTTCCGCCTCCATCGGAAATGCAGCCGCCGCAGCCGGGATTTGAACCCGCGACCTGCGGGTCAGCAGCCGAGTACCTTAGCCACTAGACCACCGCGGTGGGGCAAAAAAAAAAAAACAACTTTGGAATTCACGCATGCCATATTAGCAGACGTCCGTTTGACTATAATTTACTGTTTCCTGTGTTTTAGCCTGTCTCGAAGCCATCATAGAAGACATTATATGAACACAACAAAACGTTGTTCCGGCATTGCGCACGCACTCAGCCTAAGTATGTTAGGCAAACGGAACATAAAAGAACTGTCATTTTGTCGATTAGTTAAACTAAGGCTTTCGCGCCTAGAAATAATGGCAGTGAACGACTGCAGTGTAAATCTTCATGTGACATTTAACCGCGTAGTTTAGCGAGGACTTTACTGCACGGTATATGAGAGCGTGTCTGCACGCTTATAGCTTGCCTTTAAATGCAACATCTCTCTTTACACTTCGCTGATTCGCGGCGTCTAGGCCCCGTTCATATACGTCAAGGGGCCGGCATAACCGCGTTCGATCTTTCCGCGGTCGATTGTATACGATGCGACATAAACCTCATACTCGGTCGCACGTTGCGAGACGCCACAAGTACAACGAAAGGTCGCCTATTCACTCTTTTCACGAACAAAATCGCTTTTCCCCGCCCGGTTCAATTGTTCTCCGATTTCGAGGTCCGATTCTCGGCTCCTTTGATCCTTCTGTAACGAGATGTATGAGCGAACACGGTGAATGAGACTCGGCGAAATCTCCGTTCTCCTGCATGTTTAGCGGTTGCTTTCTTTATTCGCCGAGCTATCGGTGTCTCATCGATCATTCTTCTACAACGGCATCTTACTTTTGTTCTGTCAAACCAAAGTACTGGAAGGGGGGGAGGCATACGGGAATACGGGGGAGTTGCTTAGTAGCAGGCAGGCTTCGTAAACGGGAAAACCGCACTAAGAGCCCTCAAACCCGAACAAAACTCTTTCGCGGTCAATGTTATATTGCTTCATTTCCTGGTCGACTTATAACGCAGGCTGACCGGAAATCAAAAGTGTGTGTCCCCTTCCATGTATAGATTACGCATGGCCACTTTGAAAGCTTCTTGCGTAATACCTTTCAGCACGTGCATGTTGACATGAGGGAATCGCCCGTCGACGCGCTAAAAAAAAAAACAAAAACCACTGCGTGACCAGCATGGACGGAAGGCAGACGGGAAGGGGGTGTCCACTTCCGGTCGAACCGGAAGCCGGAACTATAATGCACACAATGCTGCGGACACAAGGGCACATCCGCTCGCTTTCCGGAAGTTCTCAGCTTCCTCTGCTGCTGGAGTTTCGTTCGAGTGATATTGTGTGCACACAGAAAAAGAAGTTAACAAAACGAATATTATGTGGTCGGTTTGACAGAGCCGTTTCGTAATGCTGACTATATGTGAAACACTCGTGCGTACAGTTGATGCTCCTGCCTGCCCACAGTATACTCATTGCGTAACGTGAAGAGAGAGAGGTTGTGAACCGAATCGTGAGAAAAGCGGCTATACACCTGGAAGAGCAGCCTGCTCGTCTGAAGTGCATGCTAGGACTGCAGCATAGCTCAGAATATATGTCAGTAAATTTCTTTAAGTTCACAAGCAGAATGCGTACATGCAAAACTCTTTTCCCTTGAATGTCTCTTGACAAAACTGTTTGCAATTGAAACCTCTTAACCAATAGATTGATTGACTGATTGGATTGATTCATTGATTGACCTCATTGATTGCTTGCAAAAGTAGCGAAGCGAGCTCTAACCTTGAAACTCGGGTGGTGGTGGAGGCATCTTCGACAAGTCCACGGGCTGCCCTTGAAGCATTGCCGTGAGCACGGCGTCAAATTGCTACAACAGAGCATACAGGCACTAAATTTGGTGAGCAAACCTCCACAGAAGAACAAACAAAATGCAACAACGAGAACATGAGAAAGCTGTTAGACTGACGCCAATCATTAATGACTGAAAGCATTTTAAGCCACCAAGCAACACTATAAACCGCGATTCAGGTTTAGTGAATCAGGATTTCTCTAGTAAGTTCGCCATTTTTAAACATTTCTGTGCAGAAGTCGCCGAAATATTTGTGATGTTTATTAAATTGAAAAAAAAAATGAATTAAGTAAAATTCGGCGTGCTGTAATCGTCATGGTTTGATAAATGTGCGACGCCTGTATATCACGCCCTATTAGACATAACAACATAGCTGTAGGTCTAGGACGTCAACACGTCCTCAAGACGTCCACAATACTGTGGGCGTTTGTTACTTACATTGTTCTCATCCCTGCAAGATCATAATCACCATCGTCCGATTGCCTCTTCCTCATGGCCACTCTGAGCCATCATCATCGTCGGTGGACTGGCTCTGGCCGTTCGTTTTGCGAGGTATGTTGCGTTCGTACTTGTGCGATTGTCAATTAAAAAGCGATTAGTGCGCACATCTGAGGCACCATAACAACACGTCAATATTCCGTACGCGTGGCTCTATACTAGAAAAGGGATACATAGGTAATTGTAAGGACCGTAGCGTTTATCACGCCACGCTGACCATGCAACGCTTGCACGAAAAGGCAAGTGTTTCGAACGCTCTGCTAAGACGACACGGTGGCGGCACCTACCCGTCGCCTTGCGTTCTACACCTTATCGCATCCGAGACTGGCGCGCACCCGACGCGCCTCGATAGCGCGCATGTCTCACGCGTGAAGTGACTCGATGCGCTCGTTCGCCTCCGCTGCACACTCGAAACCCTCTGACGCAGCATCTCCAGAATACCATTCACCGATTTTCTTGCGCAGAACATCAAACAAACGTTTTTTTTCACTATCGTCTTTCGACGACATTTGCAGTGCAATATGCAGATACGGCGCCAATTTTTATTTTGAATTTTTTTCTTGGAGTAGCCGCAATCGGCTTATCCGGACGTTCAACCCCTACCCGCGAATCTAAGTTTTGTATCTGTATATATACATGAAAACGTGCAAGCACACGCACGAACAAACACGAGGATCGGTTGAACCCCCCCCCTCTCCCCACATTGGCGACTTGACGTCATATGGTGCGAAATATATTTGTCAAATGATGCGAAAGCCTTCATCAAGCCTTAATATGACTTTTTGGTTTCGCACTAGCAAGCCTCACTGTGACTTTTGTATCTCCTCTGATGACGAAATGAATTGAATATGCGGATGTCATAACGTCACAATATTTTTGTACCACTCGCTCATGCCGACGCCGAGGGACGCCGACGATCAATTTACGCATTCGATGACGCACCTAAAGCTTCCGCCTTAATGATCGATTCCGCATAGCCAAGAGCAAGCGCATGCAAAATAACGAGAACTTCCTGCACTGCGAGACCCGTTATTTCGTTACGAGACGACACGCTAGCGCAACCCCCCCCCCCCCCCCATCAGATAAACTTCATACATCATTCGCCCTCCGTCGAGTGCGATACCCTAACGCAACATTCCCGTGACCTTTTTTAACCTCTCATACGCGGGCAAAAAAAAAAAAAATCAGACGGCTGTACTGCGCACGCGCGGCAAAAGAAGAACGTATACACTGCAATTACAGCGCGGTGCCCGCGGCTAAGCCTCGCGACGTGTTTGCCCACCGTCCGTCTTGAGTGTCTGCTGCGTTACGTTAAGTTACGTTGCCTGGGTTACGTTACTCATAGCGGCACAGTTTTCGTCCGCGCAGCCTCTCGTCCGTTAACCTTGACACCGCTTGATGAACGCGGGGGGCAAAAAAACACTCGCCCAGGAAGACGTTATACTGCAGCACGAGATATGCGCGCGCACTCATTATCAGCAAGTGTCCTCGCTTTGAGATGCACAATTACTATTCCGATTGAACGGCCACGGCGGTATGTATAGCGTTTACGACGTTTCGACTGCTGAACCGAAGGTCGCCGGATCGAAGCCGGCCGCGGCTACCGCACTTGCGTGGGTGCGAAACGGTTGAGACCCGTTTATTATTACTGTGTGACGTCACTGCACGTTAAAAGAACCCCGGATGGTCGAAATTTTCCGGAGCCCTCCGCTATAGGGCGTTCCTCATAATCTTGTGGCACGAAAACCGCAACAATTACTATTGTTACTGTTTTGATTCATGCTGACCCGCTAAAACGGTACGCCACAGCAAAGTCACCAGGGAAATAAATCTTCACGCTCCCTTGTGTGCGGAGAAATACGAAGACAAATGTTGAATTAAGTGCGCCATGATATTTTTTTTCCTTCGCCGTGTACGTTTGATTAATGTCTTCATCATCACTCACAATGGGAACGCGAGGAGACTATATAAAAAACGAGATAGTGTACACTGAACGCACTCTCCGGTGTGTATACGACCCTGTAGCATACGCCCGTCATTAGATGTGTGTTCATCGTGGGCAAGTTCGCTAGCGGCAAGTTTCGTGGCAAGCACACGGCTTCAACTGCCCCGCTGCTCAAGGGTTTGTTAGCGCTCCATTAATCACCAGCGAAAAAAAAAACAATACCTCGCACTTCACGTGGGACGTCTACTGCGTAGTATAAGGACAAAGCAAGCGTAAGCAGCGTTTCACAAGCTCCTTTAGGAAAGAATTGATAATTGATTGATTGATATGTGGGGTTTAACGTCTCAAAACCACCATATGATTATGAGAGTCGTCGTAGTGGAGGGCTCCGGAAATTTTGACCACCTGGGGTTCTTCAACGTGCACCCAAATCTGAGCACACGGGCCTACAACATTCCCGCTTCCATCGGAAATGCAACCGCCGCAGCCGGGATTCGAACCCGCGACCTGCGGGTCAGCAGCCGAGTACCTTAGCCACTAGACCACCGCGGCGGGGCCCTCTTGGAAAGAAGTGTTGAAGCGTATGTGAAATCAAAAATAATATGTCGGGAAATATTTCCGAGATATCCTGACGGATTGCGCGAGGTATTCATTAACATATAAGGGAGAAACACGGACTACATTGTTGAAAAACTGTGGACGTCCAGAAGCAGCTAGCATCAGCTATCATATTGCGGCAGACGGACCTATAATTACACCGTCTGTTCAGAGATGCCGCTGCAGTTGTCACGGATCGACCGAAAAACTCGGCCTCTCGACACTTTTGGATAGATAGTCGATAATAACCGGTGGCAGCATTGCGCGAGTGGATACGACACGTTCTACACAGTCTATATTTTGTCTTTCAAAATAAAGAATGATATGAAAGTCACCGTGTTTCTGCATTAGAATGCCCTCACACCTTGAGCCCTACACCTACACCGCACAACACGTAAGCGATTGGCGTGTAGACGTCACGCCGTTAAGGCTTTAAAGTGATACCAGGACACAGTTTCGGGTAAACAACCGTTTTTCTCCGAAGTGAACATCGGTCTTAATTATCCTTATATTACAGTTTGCGCTTCCTACTTTACATCACTAAACGCTCACCCAACCTGTCGCTCTCTTTCAGCTCGGAAAATGTTTTTTTCATGACGACCCGAGAAAAACTTGCTTCCAATTCTTAAAAATAAAAAAAGAAAGCCAAATGCATCATAAATGCTTAACTCTGTACACTGTGGACGCCCAGTCACGCTATCAGACGAGTAGCGAATACGAGAAAGGGAGGGAGATTGATTGATTTGATTGATTGATATGTGGGGTTTAACGTCCCAAAACCACCTTATGATTATGAGAGACGCCGTAGTGGAGGGCTTCGGAAATTTCGACCACCTGGGGTTCTTTAACGTGCACCCAAATCTGAGCACACGGGCCTAAAACACTTCCGCCTCCATCGGAAATGCAGCCGCCGCAGCCGGGATTCGAACCCGCGACCTGCGGGTCAGTAGCCGAGTACCTTAGCCACTAGACCACCGCGGCGGGGCAGGGAGGGAGAATCGAAACGACGGCGATCCGTGACGCGACCGAGTCACAAAAGACGCCCATCGGCTGGCTGTGCACGGTGTCATACCTACACACCACCGGCGAGCGTCGACAAGAGCAAGGACCTTGCATTGTTTCGCGAAGTACCTCGCGGCCATAATGCTACACTCTCCAAATGACGCCTTCGTCCGTGCCAGTTCTCGCTGGCACGGATAGAAAGGCGGCGACAATTATCCCCGGCGACGTCGTCGTCGGCAACGCTGTCGGAGCGTCGTTCACACGCAAACTCGGTCGCGCTCGTCGGGAAACACGAGCACGGCTTTCGGCGAACTTGCGTTGGCACGACGTCCGCCCGCAACAAGCGTTCCGCCGCAACGCTCGTGACAAGTGTGGGAAAGACAGCCTCCGGGAAAAATGGTCGCGGTGGACGTCTCTGCTGTCCTTCGCGATGGTTCTCTATCAGCTGGCGAGGTGAATGCATTGTTGAATTTGGGCTGTGACTATCACTAAATCGGTTAAAACTTCGTTATTTCACTCTGAACTTGTTACGACTCAGATTTGCAAAGCTTGCTACGACTCTCCCTTGATACACATCTACAAGCCACCTCTGCTGCTGTTGTGCTGAGTAGCTGGACAGATCGCTCCAGCTCAGGCCGACCTCTCTGCCATTCTGATAAATTTTCACTCTATCTCTACTGTTGTTACGTTGAAGGCTATGCCGCTTTGTCTCTGCAGTACATCAGCTATTATTGTCTGCTAAGCATGTGTCGCACTTGTGCTACAGGTGCCTCTACCGTTACCACCTTTACCATGCTTTTGGTCATGGGCGTCGACGGGATTTTGTTTCGAGGATGGGTGGGGGGTGGGGGTTGCACAATTGTGTTGGGAAGGAGAGATGAGCTCTAGTGCGCGGCATGTGTTCTGCGGACGTGCTTGCATGTCACTACCGGTGTTGTGCAAGAGGGACAGGGGCCCTTTCTGCACACCAGGAGCATGGACGTCGGCAGCGAGATGCAAAGGTGGCAGCACACGCGTCGGCAGTGGGATGCAAAAGGGGCATATGCCCCTTTTGCATCCCGCTGCTGACGCATATGCTTCTGGGGTGCCTCTACTGGTTCTCATCGACAAATATAATCTTTCTGTTCCTGTTTTCACGTCTGTACGCTCTTTTGCGCACTGGCGACGAAAATCGGGCCGTTACTGACTTAAGCTAACGCGCGTCGGGTCGTAACCGATTCCTCGAAGGTGACGACATTCACGCACGAGTCTCGTCGAGAAGGAACGTGTGCCGAGGATAAGAGGGGGGTCATTGTTTTTTCTGACGGACGGCTTCCTCGAGAAGAATAGAATTTTGTTACTTGCGTTGAACTTTGGTTCTTCCGGATTTCAGTCTACCGCCTTCTCTCACAAGGTGGCATCATCAGTTTCTTACAGTGCATTGTGGATCGCATTGCACAAAAGGTAATTTGAAGTGTGGCAATGAGTCTAGAAAGATGACCACAAACAAAAAAAGCTTGCCTTAGCCAGAGGCTTCTGCGACGCTAGAATCAAATAACACCTCGACACAATGAGAAATATGACGCATTACAGTGCATGAAGAATTTTGTAAAATGTTTTTCGCCCCTTTTTTCTTCATTTAACGGGGTGCGTTTAAAATGAACATCTTATATAACGAAGTAGTTTTCATGTCAGACGCATATTCATTCTTTAAGGTCCCAAGATTTCTTATGAATTTGCCTGACATGACTGGAAGGCGACGATTGTATTTATCCAGCTCGAAAGCTTTCCTAACGGGGTTTCGCATGGCCTCCGGGATCGGAGGAATCGCAAGGTTTATGCACTTCGCGTAGTCTTCCAGTGCCTCTGTGATCAGCCAACCTCGACGATGTCACGTGATGACGTCATAGTGTCATCACAATGACATCACGAGTTTGACGTACGATGCCAGGAGTTTTTGCTACCTGTGAAACGACAACGACGCCACAGAGTGGCGTAACCACGTGGCGATCGACTCGTGTTGGCACTGCGATGTTTCCGGTCACTTCTTTGAATTTGATGAGCCGTCCAGGCTTTTACCTCGATTAAGTTCGACTGATAAGAATCGGCGTAGCGCTTCGTGAATGGACCGCGGAGTACAAAGCATTTCACGGATCGTTCTCACAGGAAGGCAGTAATCGGGCCACAAATAATAATAATAATAATAATAATAATAATAATAATAATAATAATAATAATAATAATAATAATAATAATAATACCTTTTATGTCTTCAAATAAAACAGTACATGTGACTAGGCCTGCCAAAGCCAATTGGTGGCTTGAGTGGCAGAGCCTGGCCTACTCGTACACTGTGTGAAATCAGCGCATGCGCAGTCTGACGGTCGTCGAGTGGTACATTTTACTTATGCTTTTATTCTTATTTTTTTTTCGTCGACATTTCCGACGGGTGACAGGTAGAGACAATGGCGGGCTTGCTTCGAGAGACCTATACTATACTCCTCACACGACAACCAGAGAGAACAACGCCCGACTCTGGGGGAGAAAAAAAAAGAAAGCGAAAAAGAAACTGTCGACGACTATACAGTGCCGCTGCTTCATCGGGTCACATCACGCAAGCTGACCGGCTGCTGGCCAGCTGATGCAAACTCATTGTGGTGCCCGCCAACAACTGCGGGGTCTGGGAAGCATCGAATTATATGGATTTCGCCTTCGTACCCCTCCCCCCTCCCCCCCTATTCTTCTCGGTTACACCCAATGAATGAATCCTCGTTCCCTGTCCCTTGGCTCTGTGCAGCTCGGTCCTGTCATGCCTACCGCTGAATATAGTCAGTACTGTAGGAAGATACCCCTCCCCCCCCCCCCCTCCAAAAAAATATTGGGCGATGGAGCAAAGGTATACGGTGAAAGAGTCTTGTAGGAATCATCTCTCTTTACGCTCGTCGAGTTCTTCGCATTCTTCACCCCTTCCCCTCCATCGTTTATCTATCTATATATCTATCTATCTATCTATCTATCTATCTATCTATCTATCTATCTATCTATCTATCTATCTATCTATCTATCTATCTATCTTTGTGGAAGACGGAGGTGTGATAGAAAACTAATGACGGGACGCAGCGTGTCGGAGGCTGTAGTATAATCGCCACGCAACTACACGACCCCAACTCCTTCGGCAACAGATTTCACTGATTTTGTGCTTCACTTCCACCAGCGGGATATCGATGTACTGCTTGCATAATACTGGTCATAAAATACGAGTTAGTTCCGAGGAATGCACAGGAAACTGGCGAAGAGACGCGGAGTCTGTAGATTGGAGAAGTGTGGGGGGTAGGGGGAGGCGGTTATGATCGTGGATTTACCGAAGTCACACTAGCTATCATACAAAACTAAAGTCCTCAACTGGACTATATACACTGAACTATATACTACCGGCGGAGCATCGGTGCACAGCTTGTACTGGTCTTACAATATCCCAATTATCCGAAGAAGAGCGCATAGAAAACCGAGGATCGGGCGCAGTGTGTCGGGCGGGGAGGAGAAGCCGATCTACTATACCACTCGAGAAACGCGCTCGCAGCTTACAGCCTGCGCCGAACGATGGCGCAGGCAAACACACACAAAAAAAGCGACGCAGCGCGAACAATGGACCGGCCATGCAGAGCGCAGATTGCCCTGTTCGTTGCAGGGCAGCTCCAGTGATCCGGAGTCAGTACCGCCTTGCAGGTTGTGCCCCTCCTTGGTAATTGCGTGCAGTGAATGCTTCGGGGTGGGGAAGGGGGGATGCAACGACTTAGCCGCGCCACTTCCTCCTTCAGTGAGTCAGACGAAAAGAGAGAAAGAGAAGGCTGCGAATCCGGCAAGATGATGACTGCGGAGCAATTGGCTGCCTTGCAATGCCCCATCGACGCTTGAGCACCCGAAGGACAAAGGACCGCTGCATTTCGGAGCGTCGTTATTTATTTATTTATTCTAACTTACCGGCCTGGTAACTTGAAGCAATCTATAGCCTTTCGTCTCATCGGATTAGCGGAAGATGGGTGCTTCCTTCTAACTAGGAAGTAACAATAACGGATTCCGAAAGAACACTTCGCTTGTTACGGTAGGCGTATAGCTAAGGTTCGAAAAAGCTGTTTCACCACCAACGCCACTCCCAAATTTCGCATTTCGATATTCAATTTGGCATGTATGCATTACAGGCACACATATAAGCACACGCCGGAACGTACGTAAAACTTGGTTGAACTCCCCGAAAAAGATTTATGTTTAAGCCCTTAACTGCCATAGGTTACAAATTATATTTTATAGCACCGATATTGTCGAAACCGAGCTCTGTACATGATAGATATCGCTTACTTCGATCAGCTTTCTTTTACCAAGGTGATACGATTGCCTCAGGACAGGCTTCGATGCTACAAAAAAAAAGATAAGTAAAACGGTCAGTTCTTATGTGCAACAGTTCGACAGTACGAGAGGAGCATGAGACGTAAAGTAAGACTTTAATTCCAAATGTAATTTAAAATTCTAAATAGCAAGTTCGAAACGACGTCTAATTCGAAATGCCCGATAAATCGAACCGTTTTCAGTCCTTTCGCCAAGGTAAGTCCGCACCCCTCCACCGAAATTTACGGATAAAGGAGTCACGTGGGTATATTTACAAGAAATGTAGGCGACACTCCAGCGCCGGTAAGGTTCCTCGCGTTACCCTAGTTGGAGCCAGCTTCGCCGTCATTTGCACAGAAACAACAGCGACAGGCGGGAAGTTCGAAACCCTTATACGGTTCGCGGAGAGATCTGTTCCAAGGCTTTCGTCTTGGGCGATCGGTTTGCTGCACGTAACTACGAGCGGAGGCGACTTCGAGAGCGGCGGCCGCCCGAGGTCGAAGCCAATCGCCGAGAGCCTCCACGCCTCCATTGTTCATGCGGGGGTACAAGGCGTTGAGACGGCGCGGACCCGGGCCACTTTTCCAATCAAAAAGACTGAGCGGACACCGACGGGCCTCCGAGGGCCGAAGCCCGCTCACTAGTGTCTCTCTCTCACCATCTCTATCCCCTCCTCTCCCCATGTCTCCCACTCTCCTCCTTCATTTCACATTCCTCCTTGCCACTGAGTTCCGCCTCCTTCTCTCCACAGCTCGACGCTGTCCTTGTCGAAGCGCGAGACACTCGCGCAGTGTACTGCGGACACGAACTAGATCGATCTTGATTTGATTGACTGATTGATTGATATGTGGGGTTTTACGTCCCAAAACCACCACATGATTATGGTAGACGCGAACCAGATCGATCTTGCTGGCTGGTTCGCGCGTGAGTCCTTGCGAAGCGTTTATTTAGAAACAAGGTAGGAGTTGAACACGGGGGCTCGCAGTTTGGAACCCTTCGTGGGCCCTGATCAGCAGTCCGACGCATTGCGGACAGCCGTCGGACGTTTGTAAGCAAATGGACCAAACACATGAGAGAGTCGAACGTTAAAACTGCAAGACCGATTGCGCTGTGCCCGCAACGAAATATGCTCTCTCCGGCACGAGCTAATCGAACCTGCGACATCGTGCTTGGCAGCTAGACATCGTTGCCTCAGGTCTACCTATGTGTACCACGTAAGCTTTAAGGCTGACTTTCAAACGGACACTTTGCCACATCGCTTCGCCATTATACACTGTATAGTGCAGTCGTTGACGTATGCAACTTGATACCGGCTGCATCTGCAAGTCTTTGCGACCAACTAAATAAACCTCGCGCGGGTCTGCGTTTTCTTTTCTTATCTTTTTTTTTATTTTAACCAAACCGAAATGCCATGGCCGCGCCAGCCCTCCGTTTAACTTTCGAGTAACGATGGAGTTGTAATAGTCACGCAATTTCGTTGAAGGAAAAGGGATTTAATCAACCTAAGGCCTGTGAAAGTTCAACAGATGGGCTTTTTTCTTTCTTTCTTTCTTTCTTTCTTTCTTTCTTTCTTTCTTTCTTTCTTTCTTTCTTTCTTTCTTTCTTTCTTCCTCCAGCAAATGAAGGTGTGCCGCCTCCAGTGACCTCTGTGGTCGTCAGGACCGTCAAGTGGCCTGCATTCACGGTGGTTCATTGCGTTCAGATGATAATCTTAAACCTCGCCAATTTCGAGGGCAACCGCGTACAATTTGGCACGAACGCGGTTCGCGCTCGCGGGAACAAAATAGCCGAAGGCACAAGGGAACAGCCTTTACAGGTGCGGAAGAAAAGAATCGAATGACACATTGAGACTCAAAGTTTCAACACTTTTGTTGCACACGCTAAATTATACGAAGGGCGTCATGCGGGGTTGGTAGGTATACCACCATCAGTGTTCGTAATCATCAGTGTTTATAGGACTGTTGCCGATGTTTTTGCACTATTGCTAGGTTGTAGTTACTGTCATAATAGTTATTTTTGTATTTCACCTTCACATACTGCAACTCACTTTTCTAGTTTGTATTTTGCTTACATGTTCATAAGTAGAACTGCATTTTCTATTATATTCATTATTTGCCCATGTATGTGTAGATGTTACGTATATGTATTTTTCTAACATATTATCTGTACCGCCCCCCTTACACAATGCCCCTCGAGGGCTCTGTAAGGTACTGTAAATAAATAAAATAAATAAATAAATATAGTTGGCGGGAGCAGGAGGGTCGCGCCACAGGCGCTGCCCCAGCTTGCGCAACACATTCATCCCTGCTGTCTCGACCGGAGACGCCGCCACATAGTAGGTTACACGCCTACGTCACGAGCCAGGAAGACACGTCAGCGTTGAGACGCGCGGAGACACGGGCGCTAGAATACAGAGTGCTGCAGCGCAGCCGCCAATCACAGACGACAAAAGAGGGCGACGGCGACAGTCCGGTTGGAGGCAGTGCTCGCTTGTCTGTGTATGTATTGCGTGTGTGGCAGAGCGCGTGTGTGTGTGAAAGAGAGCGATAAGTCTTCGCACACACGGAAGGGGAGTTACGCATGCTCAGACGGGAACGTTTGTTTAACGCGAACACTGCAGCAGCTGCCCGTGGATATACGCACTAAGCAGCGCGCTACGTACAAACACACGCCCATCTTGACTGTCCCAAGTTCTGTGCGGCAGTAGATGACATACATTCGTTTAGTTACTTCTTTATTTTTTGAGAAGCCTTCGCCGCTATCTTCCCGGAACCTTCTATGCAACCCGACACACTGTGATAGTGAGTGAAACATAAGTGAGTGAATGAACTGAGCGAGGAATAAGTGAGAATGAACTTAGTGAGTTATGCGTGAGTGGGTGATGTATCAGTAATTTAGTGTACTGAGCGAGTGATGCATGAGTGAGTGATCTGAGTAAGGGATAAGTGAGAGTGTACTAAGCGAGTGATGAGCGGTGCATGAGTGAGTGACGCATGGCTGAGTGAGTGATGCATCAGTGATTGATTGAACTGAGTGAGTGATGCATGAGTGAGTAATAAATGAGAGCTAACTGAGTGAGTTATGCGTGAGTGAGTGAAACGAGTGAGTTACGCGTGAGTGAGTGATGAGCGAGTGAGTGATACATGAGTGAGTGATGTATCAATGAGTGAGTGATGTACCAATGAGTGATTGAACTGAGTGAGTGATGTATCAATGAGTGATTGAACTGAGTGAGTGATGTATCAATGAGTGATTCAACTGAGTGAGTAATAAGTGAGAGTGAACTGAGTGAGTTATGCGTGAGTGAGTGAAACGTGTTTGATGTATGAGTGAGTGAAGCGAGTGGGTGGTGCATGAGTGAGTGAACTGAGTGAGCTCAGACACTTAGTCGAAACGGTACGTGCCACAGGAACCTCCCCGAGAGCCAGTGCGGCTGCGTCAGCGTTTACAACCGTTGATCTACAAGTCACTGCGACTTCCTTCTGAGGAACTGAGCGAGTTGCACTCGAGTCACGTGAACGTTTGCAGAACTATTTGAAGAAAGGCTGGCATCCATGACCAAGTGACATCGAGTCTCTTTACAGATGGGCGAAACGAAACAAAACTCGCTCAGCTATAGCAACTCTATAGACAATACATGAATTGAGATGAAGTGAAGATATTGTTAAGCCACTGCTAACAAGTGCGTGCAGTTCGTACTTTCACAATTCGCACTTTTAGAACACTCACTTGGATTATATCGAAGCGAGTCCCCGATGGAAGACTCCATTTGAAGTCACCATAAGATTAATCGCTTGGAACTCGTGGACAGGTCTGAGCGTGTCGACGGATGACTCACGAGTTCATTGACATGTCGTCAGCAACGCGCGTCCAAGGTCTTGTTCTCACTACCCAACCAATCTTCGCGTTAGTCACGTCCAGTTTGTGCGTCGACACACCGGCCGAGCCATTAACTTCACCTTGGGCTTCGTCCGCCTATAGGTATCTAAGTTCAATGTACGCGACAGAAGCGAAGTCATACAGATTTCCAATTTCACTTTCCTTCTCGTGAGCCCACTCCAGACGTAAACTCGTCACTATCCACAATACACATCTATCCTCGGCCGATCTCGCTCTCTCTCTGCTAATCAATAAAGTCGATAGTTATCGGCTTTACGACGTCACTACGAGGCTTGCTGCTTCTCACGAGCTCCTTGCACTTCGCGTTATCAGACACCGACTCCTTCGCGTATAACTCTTCCCTTGAAGCCGACCTCGGCAATTGCCACGCGAAAGCACCGCAGTCGATTCGTTTTCCCAACCGCGTTGCTCCTGCGAAGCGAAATTACGTCGTTGTGTCGCCACAGTGTGGCTACGGTGTGCTTGTCGTGAATAAACAAAACATTTCCCGCTTTACTTTTCGAAGTTTGAGAAGATGGTCCAAGTACGGCACTTCATTGCATATCAGTTGCGACATCAGTGAATCAAGATTATGCACATGGAAGTCAACTTGAGAACTTTGTACCACAGCGGAACGGGGATACGTTGTTTAAAGAAATAATCAAACACCACCCAGAGACTACCCAGAAACCCACAGGTACGCGTAAGTTTTTTCGTTAGTAGGCGTGGGAAGGGGTGTGGGGGTGTGGATGTAAGTGAAGTTAAACCGCGGTCCATACCATCCTAAACTCCCTCCCACTGTAGCCCTCACAATCGAAACGCAGTGCAAACACGTGCTATTAGGAAACCGGGACGCCGCCGGAAATTTTTTTCGGGGGGTTGGATGGGGAGGGGGGCTTCTTGAAATGGTCATTTTCTGCTCTCTATGCCACGGCGAAAAACATTTCGGTTGGACAGGCCCGGGCTGCGCCAACCCCTGGCTACGACCCGGCCCTGTTGGGAGTGCGCTTGCTTACGTAAAGACACAAGTCAACAACCACACCACGCTTGAAAACAGTAAAAAAGAAAAGCATGTAAATATTACTTCAATACGACGAGACGTAATGGTCCGACATAACAATCCGGTTTGTCCCCCTAGGCGGAAAAAAAAGCGCGAATTTGAGCTACGAGACACAAGATTTCGTCGTGGGACAGGCAGAAAGGTGTCTAGTTTCGAAATCTTCCAACTGAATGACTCCGACCCCGCTACCTAATATCGAAGGAGGTGGTCGACAATGGTACACCTCGTGCTATCCAATTCCTCTCAGCTTCGTTCTTTGGCAAACGGTAAATACCGTCTTCGAGGGTGTTTTCTTTATTTCTTCTTTCCTTAACAGGAGGGGAGTTGTGGCAGCTCGCATTCTTCACTCCCGCATACCAGACCTCGCAGACCGCCCCGCACGTGGCGCCATAACTTATACACCACACTCTCCCGCGTGGTCGAAATCATACTTCTCATTGCTCGCTTCATCGATAAATAATATATAATAAACGCAGCCTCCAACTTCCTGTACCCCCTTATATTGCAACGTTCCTATTCATTTTGGATACCTCCGGCGTCGAGAGCGGGTCGCCCCCTTTCCAAAGTCGGACGGAGGGGGTGCAACGCACGTGGGGGATTCGACCCTGCGTTGTCGAGGTCTGAGCCGCCTCCAGGAAAAAAAAAAGCGGCCAGGTATACAGTCGAACACAAGGTAAAACACACGCACCACCGCACTTGAGGTTCAATAGTACACTTCCGACACACTGTCATCGACAAAGGCAACAAAGCAGGCAGCCCTTTACGGCCCCGAAACCCTTTTTCTTTTTTCTATCTCTGCTACTCAGTCTTTCTAGAAGGCCACGAATCGGGGCGGTGGTTAAAAAAGAACGATATAGAGAAAGCAAGGAGGAAGAAACTAGCCCCGGAAATAATAATAATAAAAAAAAGGCAAGCGAGACTTGAGGACGCGAGTGGGTGTACTCTGTACACAGACAGAGAAATGAGCCCGTACACCGAGAAACGTACAAATACAAACACGATCTCGCCCCCTTCTTTACAACGAGAAAAGGTGGGCATGACGGTAGCACGGGCGTTGCACACTTCGATCGCGCGCCTGCGCATTCTCGGGAACCAACGAGCCGAGTCAGAGCGGCGCGACCCGCCGCGGTGTAACGTGGCGACAATTTTGGCGGCCCCATACACCCCCCCTTCACTCCCCACTATCCGTTATACGCCCCCCCCCCCCCTGCTCTCGCCAAAGATTTCTAAATGCTAGCTCTATACCCTTCCGCGCAAAGCTCTTGACCAAGTTTCGAATGAGTGAATCCAAGGTATTGGAGGGTGGCTAGGAACGTGGTGTCGCCCCCATCCCCCCTCCCACCATGCATTCTCAATAACCCCCCTCCCCCAAGCTTTCTCGACCCCCACCCCCCTCCCACTATGCATTCTCAACGACCCCCCTTTCCCAAGCTTTCTCAACACATAGTGTCGAATGAGTGAATCGAAGGTATCGGGAGGGGGAGTTGTACCAGGGGAGGACTGTGGACCTTGGCTGCGGAGTTTTCGATGACAGTGTGCGTACCGCCAATGGAAGGGAGACCACCGCCGAGTAAGTGGCGGTGTGTCCACGGAATTCGGCGACACCCGACGCCACCCAGCGGCTGGGTCGAATAATAGCAGTCGTTTCGTGTACGGTTCATTGTGTCCGAAGAACGGCGTGTCGTATCCAATGTCGACGGAATTCGGGCTCTGCGACTCGGTTAGTCGGTCAGAGGGATTCCGGACGTGGGAAACTTTAGCCTCTTTTTTGTACTCTTAAGTGTACTCGGAAAGTATAAGTGTAACGCTGCGTTTCTTCTACGGACAGACGGCTAGTTTGAAAGTATTATAGCGTGTCGAGTTTGCGACCTGTCAAGCCTCGAAAGCGATTTTTGTCGGGCGTGTCGATTTCGCGTTTCCGTGACCTGGAGGAGATGACGATGATATGTTGTGTTTATTGGCGCAAAAGACAGTTAAGGCCAAAAAATCACCTTTAAGACTTAAGTAGGAAAAGCGCTTGCCATCTAATAACGACGATGCACAGTTTCTTGTGTCTGAAGAACGGACAGATCGGGAAACTCGATGACGATGACTGTAGTCAACGTTCTTGAATGCTGTAGTTTAAGGCTGTTGAACAGAACATAGAGTTTCTCAAAATTAACCAGAGGGCACTCTGGCACTGCGATCGTTCAGCGACCATGGGAATGATGGGTAGTACGCACATTTGCCTAGTCTTCGTACTTGTGGGTGGCGAATCATACTTGCGGCTTCGTTTATTGCTGTGTTTCGGTTTTGTTTTGAAAGAAAGATTCAACCCTTTTGAACTTCCTGACCCAATTTGGAAAAGTAAGTCGAAAAAAATAGGGTGGTGAAGCGCAATTGCTGAACATTTGCTGATTTTTGTTTTGCGAGAAAAAAGCTCTAAGCCACATGAACACACACGGAGCCAAAGGCGGGTCAGAAGTACGAAGATCAGACAAATGTGTGTACTACCCATCATTCCCATGCTCGTTGAAGCGCCGTTCGTTGCATCTCCCATAGACACTAGCGCCAAAGTTCCCTCTAGTAAGTATTGTGGGAAACTCTATGGAACAGAACGTACATAATCAGCCGCACATTCGTATTCGAAAAGAACCAAGAAGCTGCTACTCAACGGCAATGTCAAACGTTGATAACATGTGACTGGTTGATTGATCGTTTGATTAACTAGTTGATTGATTGATTGACTGACCACTTTTGTCGGAAGAGACCGTTATAATAAAGCGAAATCTAGCAGCATCTCTTGTTCATGAACAAAGGTACATAAAGTGACCATTCGTTACAGATGCAAGAAGTACCTAAAATCAGTAGTATGTGGACGTGACATTCCATGCAGATCGGCAAAGCGCTCGAATATTACGTTTCGGAGGACGCGATATAGGTCGCTTGAACGTACAACCTGCAGCGTGCGATGACCACACCGAGCATATCTGTACTTTTAATGTACGTTTGCGCGAGTGTGTGCACCAATACGCACACGCGCCTGTACGCGTGTATTCATTCTTCGCTGCACGACTCCTCGTGCTTGCGAAGTAATTAACCACTACTCTTAATTATGCGACCGAAGTAAAGCGCGCACTAATGAACTTCTTCCTCCTTCCGATATGCACACGCTCCCCAACCTCTTCATTTTCTTCTGAGAACCTCACGCACAACATCCGTTTCCTGTTTACCACACCCGCTCACTTCCGGTAGGTGCGTTTTACTATACGGACTGGTTCCGTCTCCTAAGCTGAAAAAATCTGTAGTGAAGAAACGTGACGCACAATCCATTCTGATAATTCGAAACTGCGCCATGATTTTTTTTTTTTTGCTGCACAAAGTGAGAATTCGCGCTCCTAATATCCCATCAATGTTGTGCACGCTTATATGTCAGGGGTACCATATAAAACCACCATATATAGGGGCAGCATGTACGACCACCATATAAGGTCTGCACCACATATGGTCGGTGCCATATATGGGGAATCCATATAGGGCCAACGTACACGGTGAGCACCGTACGTGGGAAGAGACACCTTACAAGGCCAACGCATTATATGGCACTGGGGGGGGGGGGGGTTACAGCATTGTAATTTTCAAATTCAAACCCTAGGCATATATTCTGCCAAAATACTGCAAGCCCAATCGACAAGAAATCTTGATTCCACCGTGAATAATTACGCTGGCCGCACTAGTCGGCGCTTCGGCGATTCTCACGTTGCAGATTATATAACATCACAGCTCGGTGATTATGAATAACCCCGTCGTCATACACAACACAGGCAACGACATACATATACGAAATTCCGGTTAAACAAGTACACTCCGAGGTTGAAACACTCGTTGCTTGTAAATGTTTTTTTTTTTTCAAACTGTTTGTCAAAACGACGAAACAAAAAAAAAGACACGCTTCTAAAGTGTTAGAATGAGAAAGCTCCCACATTCGCGTTCAGATGTAGCGAGATATTAACTGCAGCAGGACGACAATTAATTAACCAGAAAGAACCACACCTCTTCACAACCGGGCAGTTGCAATTGTCGCAGTTATCCAGACAGAAAGCGCGATTCAAATAGTTAATGAACGGGACAAGCAGCGTCCACACAACCCTAGCACAACCACAGTTGGCGGCGAGCAATAACTTCTGGCTGTCGAAAAGAACAAAACACACACACACACACACACACACACACACACACACACACACACACACACAAAAAAAAAAAACGGTTGAACGCTTCTTACGCGCGACTAAAGCATGCCTATCCTCTCGCGGCGCTTAAATCATGTGTTTCTTTCGTTTTTGTTCCGGGTTTAGTTTTTGTGTCGCTTAGTTTTTTGTCTCCCCTCAGAGACATGCAAACAGACTGGCCGTGGTCACTGGAGGAGAAGCAAGCAGAACGGAAAATAACTCGTCTGTAGGGTGAAGACGAGAACAAAGTCCAAGAAGAAACGCAGGCGACAATTTACGCCCGGAGTTTTTGCCACGGGGCACAAGTACTGCGAGAGGCTGCTGCTGCCTTGTCCACGGCGGGCAGCCAAAGACCGTGCTACGCGGAGTCTCGAGCAGGGGCGATGAGGCAGAAACACACTAGCAAAAGAGATTCCACCCTTAAGGTGGAAAGGGGGTACGAATAGAAAGGCGAGGGAAGTTAAGCAAGCGAGGATCATGAGGCTTTAAGCGAAGATAACCACTAGCGCCACCTAACGCACGAGCGAGGCGGCTTTGGAGAGAGGTGCACGGCAATTGACAGTCTGGAAGGAACGAAAGAAACTACGAAATACGCATATTCTTGTAAAAAAACAAAAGAAAAGAACGACAAATATGGGCGCTGAGTCGAGGTAAAAACATTCGACGAAGCGAGGGATAGGAAGCGACTAGTGGCACCTCTATCACCTGACTGCTGCTGTACCCTTCAGACGAAGCATTCCCCAGGTCCAACGGACACGACGGTTTTAGACGAGACAGAGGACGGGGAGCTTTTGAAAAGAGAAAAGAAAGAAAACGTGGCTGCAGCGACGACGAAGAGCAAGCAAGCTAGCCGAGGCGAGAGACAACGAATGCACAAGGTGATGGGCGCCGAAGAGGCAGCTGGACTCCCGCTGACTTCTTCGGCTTGGCTTGCCTACTACGCAGTTTGGCTAGGTAGGGCCCCCCTCACGCGTCCGTCCCTGCGTGCGTGCGTATATTACGAACACTTGTGCGCACGCACTTTGCTTGCGGTCACTGGCCCTCGGAGAGACTAGAAGACAGCAGTGGCGTTATGCTTGTGCGTGCGCTCACGGGGATATGGGAGAGGGGAGATATTGGGAAGGAGGGCGGGGGAGACGTCCTCGACTAACGCTAGTGAAGGAGGGTAAGGAGAAGCGAGGAGCCTCTTAACGCATCTATGCCCATCCAACCGACTCCCCCCCCCCCCCCCTGTGCAGCACAACCCAATGCTTCGAGCCCCCACCAGAGCTGGCCATCGTGCCTATGGACAGAGAAGGAGAGAAATAAGTTGAAGAAGAAGAAGAGGACAAGGAGCGATGGTGCACGGCTGCCAAGAGCCTGCCTACCTGCCCGCTGGGCGTTTTTACGAGCGCCCGATAAAAGGTGCTCCCCCCCTTCACTTCGCTCCCTCCCTGCCTGCACCAACACCACCGCTGCCACCATCCACTGCCTGGACTGCTGCCTCCTGCACGTTGACCGGACACAGCGGCCGAAGCGTCGCTTCCCGCTCTATCTTCTTCTTCGACCGATCCCTCGACGCACGTTCGACGACGTGGAAGTGTGTGCGCGGAGGAGGAAGAGGAGTGTTCGAACTGAGAAGATTGGGGGTGAGAAGGAGAGGGGGCTGAGAAGGCCCGACATTAATTCAACTGGCCCCCGACGAGAGCTACCTTCGTAGTCGTGCCCCCCCTCCTCCCCTGTACTTCCCTGGATGTTTTTTTTTTCTCTTTCAAATGCTTTCCCCCCCCCCCCTCAATTCTGTTTGGTTTGTTTGTTGCCTCGCTTATTTTATCGCGTTTCTTTTTTTTTTTACGTATTGCGAGTCGCTGGGAATCCTCTCGGTGAGTGCTCGTGAAACGACGCTGCTCGTTGGAAATAGCAGCCAGGAGCCGTCTCTGCTGCTTCCGATGGTCATCATGCCCCAGCGGCCCTGTCGCCCGCATTTAAGCGACTCGAACGTAGAGAAACGGGCAACCAGCCAGGCAGTGGCGTAGGCGTATGGCGCTTATATATATATATATATATATATATATATATATATATATATATATATATATATATATATATATATATATATATATATATATATATAAGCACTGTGGTTCCCCAGGTGGTAGTGAGCGAAGAACGCGAAATGAGTACTCATGAAGGGCGAATCCTGGGAGCGAAGTTATTGTACCGGGTCGAAAATTCGAGACGTTTTATAGGCAGGTGGAAAAGGCCTTGTCTGCAGGTAAAATCAGCTTCCAGCAAGACTTCATCGAACAACTAGGCAGACAGACAGGATGAGTTTAGGGGCGGTCGTTCGAACTCTTGAATGGTCGGTCCGACTCGTCTGCCAAAGACATATAACCCACGCCGTAAGGCGAGGGTAGTGGATTCCAGACTTACTACATATGGCTCACTGTATATCACTTACACGGCTTCCTTTGAAAGCAATGGATGTAAAGAAACTCTAGTGGACTGAACTCGGCACCCTTTAGAATGTTTGTCGATGTTCATTTACCACCATCAGCAGGAAGTGATAGTGTGGGGCAATCAGTTATAGATCCAATAACCCGCCTATCCAAAAAGATTAGCCATGACATTGCAGGTAGTTCTACGAACGTTCGAAGACGATATGGACCCCCACTGCTATTTAAATGCCTTTCCCCTCCCCACTTTCTTGTCTTAAGCATGCCCATTTGGATTGACCTCACAGATAACCTGCCTCTGACCACTCGAAAGCAGTTTTCTTAAGAAAAGGTCAAGCAGGTTTTCACGCATTTGCCTAAAGCGACCCGAAGGCCAAAGCCATCCGCTTTCTCGTCGCAGTCGATTGTATTTTTTCCTGGACAAAACTACGAAGAAGTGGCAGCGCCAAAAACCGGGGCATTCTTTTCTTTAATGTCATCACGGAAATAGAAACAGCACTTGCTACTAAGGAGAAGAAGGGGGGAAAACAAAGAGAAGAAAAACGTGCAACTGACAACTACGATTCGTCACTCCGCACAGCTTTCGTGCCTTTAGGTTAAGCCGACCTTGACAACCTGCGGGGACGTAAAGGAATATATAAATTGAACCTGTAAGGGAGGGGGGAGGGGGGTGGCTAAACTTACCCGGACGAGCAAGCGGACTTTTCGAACTATAAAAGTCGTGGCGGCGGGTAAACACGGAAGTGGCTCCGCGAAAAAGGCGGCGTGCGAATGCAAACACAGGTCAGTCGGCGCGTAGCAAAATGTGCCACCCCGCGGTCATTGAGCGTCTGATCGTACAGTTCAGCATGGTTAATTTCGTTTTCTTTAATAACTATATATATATCGCTGCGGCCGGAATCGACCCCTCGACCTTCGGGATACCAGCCGAGCACCACAACCACTGTGACATTCGAACCCCAAAAGAGAAACTAACGTCGTACTGCATGAACGCTGCGTTGAACGTCGAGGTGTTGGGTTGGACTGCTGAACACGGCAGAACCTGCTATAGCACCTGTTAGGTGGACTGTTGAACACGGTGGAACCTGCTATAGCACCTGTTAGGTGGACTGTTGAACACGGTGGAACCTGCTATAGCACCTGTAAGGGGGAATGCTGAACACGGTAGAACCTGCTGCAGCACCTCTTAGGTGGACTGCTAAACACGGTAGAACCTGCTATAGCACCTCTTAGGTGGACAGCTGAACACGGTAGAACCTGCTATAGCACCTCTTAGGTGGACTGCTGAACAAGATAGAACCTGCAATAGAACCTGTTATGTGGGCCTGTTATGTGGGCTGCTGAACACGGTAGAACCTGCTAGAGGGACTGCTGAACATGGTAGAACCTGCTATAGAACTTTTAAGGACGGGGTGCAATAAAGGTAATGTCGTACATGCACACAAATAAACGAATTCTCTCATTTCGCACTTTCGAGATTCAAGTGACAATCTCTAATGAAAGGTGACAACCGCATCTTTGTTTCATTTTTCATCTGAGTATTGAATATTTTCATGTGATAAATAGCAGACTGCATTGGTAACCGGTCTATTGGTTATCCGTCTATTCCCTCACCAATATCTTCGGCCTTTGCAGGACTAACGTATCGATCGGTAGTGATTGCCTAATCGATCTTACATAATCAATCTTGGCCCACTGCAGGCCTATGATTGTTTAGGCAATTACATCAGTTGTGCGGTGGACTTCTCGCTGTCTCATATTCGTCTTGTCTGGAGCTACAGGTGCTCTAGTTACAGCGCCACACTGTGTCTCCACACGCGCATGCGTGCGTCGCTGCTTAGTCACGTGACCTCGCGCTGCGCCTACAAGGACTCCACAGACGGATATGACGCATGCGTACCAGACCAAACGCCCGAAGACAGGCGCCCGTATCTAGCGCACATTTTACTGCGGACGATCCGGCAGGCGGCCGGTGCCAATTCTTTTTTTTTTTTCTGCGCGACGTAACTCAAGGAAGGAGACGTATTTCTTTTTTTTATTATTATTACTTCCTTTCGTCTTCGGCTGGCGGAGATGGCGTTGGTATACGTGCCGCGACTTCTCCAGAGGAAAGAGACCCATCATAAGCGCGGACTCATGGCAAAAAAAAAAAAATAATAAACGGCGGCGATGGCCGCGCGTATCAGCGTTCGCCATCAGACGACTCGATCTCCCGCGGCACGACTTCTGCCGAGAATCAAAGCCGAGCGAGGTGTCCCCCCTCTCTCTCTCTCTCTTTCTCTCTCTGCGACCGATTACCTCCGTGCCGTCGCGCCGCTCGTCGTCTTTGCATGCCGCAGACTTCGAGGGCCGCGCAGAGTAGCCTCCGAGCCTCGAATCGATTTCATGCGTGATGTTAGGTTATCTCAGAGGTCATACTTTTACGCAGTTAAGTATACCGATACCTGGAGCGTATAAATCCAGGAAAATCGCAAGCGGAGGACACCGATATGGTCAGTTGTTAGGTTAGTTGGTACGACATGTTGCTTAGGGGAGCGCGGATTTGGTTAGGAAAAAGAACACGCGACATAAAAGACGATGTTTACAGTTACATCAGCGTATTTTTTTACTCATAAAAAAGTAAACAAAATCCTGTCTCGAAATCGAATTCATTAATGAACATGGGTTCCCAAATCGCATAATTGCATTGTTCGATTGAGTCTTCTCAGAAATCGATAGAGCGGCAGTTGCGATTTCAGTACTCTCGCACAGTTGAGCGATATTGAACATCGGTAGACGCTATAAAAAACAAAAACAAAAGGGCATTAAGCAAATTTTGAACGCTCAATACTTCACTGTCAAGCCATTCAGATATATGTTGTTTGGCAGAAAGATTTCAAAGGAGTTCCACTCGAAAAGGGTGCCCCCCCCCCCTCGGGAGAGGAGGGTGTCGAACCCCCTGAACCCAACATAATACCATACCGTTGGGGTTAGAGAAGCAGAGTCGGGATACCAAGAATTTCCGGGAAAAGATGCGTATAATACCCAACAGCAAAGTACGAAGCCAAGCTCATTCAATTGATCTTCATTAATAATCATGGCAGTTAACAGATTCTTATAGTAGGCAAACTCATGCTCGTATGTCATAATATCTAGTAACAATTTCAACTTGAACCAGTACGATCCATTTCGTAACATTTTTGTTTTTAAAACACATTGAACATTCAGCATTAAAAAAAAACCGGAAGTAACTGGAGAACCGGAAGTACTTGACCGATCGTGTCGCTCGCTGCTCGCGCCACTGAAATATTCGAATATCTCACAACTTCAACCAGGCGATACAACATTATTGCCCCGGTCGCATCCGTAGACATCCGGTTTCAAGAGCAGTGTACTTCTCAAGTTTGGGTTTAGTTTTACAAGTACGGTTGTCGCCGACCACAGCGCCGCATTTCTCCCCTAGCGTCAACCTGAGAAAACACCGCGGTGTTGACGTAGCATGCCGTGCGCACGTTCAGAGACGTGCGCGCGCGTCAGGAAGGTAGAACGGAAACGGAACGTCCGGTTCGCCGAGGCTACATCTAGTACACTACCATGGCGACCTCACAGTCGCCATGGTAGTGTACTAGATGTAGCCGCCATGGTCGCCGGCTGAGGTCGCTGCGCATGCGACTAGAGCGCCTCGATGCGCTAGTTCGCCACCCCCCTCCTGGGGCGCTGCCATCGAGACACTCTAGCCGCGACGGTGGAGCTTTCTTTCATCTATCCACGTCGCCGGCAACGCCGCCGCTTATCGGCATACGTGAGAGACCCCCGAGCGGCCGCCAGTTTGGCGCTTCGAATAAACAGAAAAAAAAAATGGCGCCCGACTGAATCGAACGAGTCGGCAGCCTAGCGTTCGCTCGTCTTGTAGTTCGTTCTGTCGCGAATGCGGTCATTTATCACAAGTTTTCTCTTCACCGCGCGGGCTTATTTTGACGATTCATCATTCGCCGCTGCCCGCGCGCACGTTGGCTAACGATAAACGCCTGGTACACTCGCATGGTTGTTTGAAGCTCACTCTGGAGGCTCCTCGAAAAATTGATCGAAATGTCAACCGAGCATTACTACTGAAATAAGCGGGCCAGTATACATTACGAGGGAGGAACATGAGTCGCATAGCTGATTAGTCTGGTTGTGGAGCTTTGAAGCTCTTGAATTAGTTACTTTCAAAAACAATCGGGGCGTTTTCAAACAGCCACTTGGCTGTACCATTAGTCACTTTTGAGAAGTTGAGCGAATGCCACTGAATGAGCTTCAAAGTGCGCGAGGTACACATCTCTTGTGCGCAGTAGGACGAAATAGCTCGTGGAATCGAAATCTTGCTTTGAGTTGATCTACCCCACCGGCGGATTGTTAGGTATATTTTAAAAACACATACATTACTTATCATAATCACTGCACGTAACGCTCCCATCGTCATAGCTGCATAAAAGACACGACGTAATAGTCTTAACCACTTCGTCCAATTTCTTTGACTGTACCACAAATGAGGGGTTGTAGACATTCTTAGCATTTTCGATTCCCGGCATTCGTCCACACTGATTGACCCAGAGAGCTGCTACATCCTCTCTCATTGGCCTCAAATATCATCATCACAAGATTTGACAACATGGCGAAATTTCAAAGTGTACAGCGAAAAAAAACCCCAGTTCTGTAGAAGACCACACGAAGGAGGTGAAAATTCCATAAAAAAAGTGACAGGGGCATCTTTAAGCAACGTTTGACGTCATGGCCGACACGTTTTAGATGCCACTCGCCAGGCAACGACCTGAAGGTGTACCAGGAGGTTCCATCTCAGTCTCTTAAGCGATCCTTATTTAAGCTCTCCAAGCGATATTCATATCTTGCAATTCACATCTTTTACTAAAGCGAACGAACGGATTCCGAAACTAAGCGAAGAGCTTAAAGAAAAACAAAGAATAACGCTGACCTCAGAGATGTTTGACGCCGGCGGTGATCTCAGAGGAGCCTGACATATCGGAGCGCGAGGCCCCAGGCGATATACGAGGGGGTAAGGGGTTAAAGAAATATGGATAAACGAGAAGGAAACAGCGCCGTTCTCCCCCCCCCCCCCCGCTGCGAAGGAGCAGAAAATTTATACGCCTTCTTATCTCTCGCATATCTGGCAAAATAGACGCTGGCGGCCCCGGGTGCACACGGGGCCAATGGCAGTGAGCGGGCAGAATCCCGTGCATATGCACCTGCTCCGCCAATGCGTCCCTTGGCGGAAGATTGATTAGGCAATGGGGACCGCGCTCGGCAAGCGGGCACGGTGAGAAAAATGCTGCGACAGTGAAGTCCGGAGGGGGAGAGGACACTCAGACGAACAACAGGAGGTGCATGAATGTCGGGTGGAGAGGGGGAGCACAGTGAGGGTGAAGAGGAGTAGAGATAGAGAGATAAATTAGCCAGCGGTGAGGTTTGTAGCAGTTGTATGGAAAGTCCAACGCGCGGTGCGGGAGGGGGGGAAGCGATAGAGAAAAAAAGATTATTAGCGTTTACTGAGATTTGCAGCAGGTGTATAAGTACAAAAAAGAGGGGGTGAAGGTGGAGAGGAAGGGTAGAAAGGGGAGCAGAAATAGAAGTCTGCGAGGAAATTCGCAAAAGGTGTATTAGAAGAGTAAAAATAGGCGAGGAGGCGTAGAGAAAGAGTAAAAGAGGGGAGTAGAGATAGAAGCCTGTGCTGAGATTCGGGGAAGATGTGAGAGAGAGAGAGAGAGAAAAAGAGAGGGTATAAATATAAGCAGGAAGTTCAACGGGAGGCAAAGGCAGAGATGAAGTGATTGGGACTGTAAGAATAAAATAAGCGAAAAATGGGGGGGGGGGGGGGGTAAGTGATGACGAACGAACGCGGTCGTCCGAGGCATACAACGTTGCCCGGGCCGCGCCGCCCAACCGACAGAGGGGGTTGCAGACGCCGTGCGCGCGGTATTATAAAAACACACAAAAAAACTCAAGACAACTGATTGCCATCTTCAGGCTCGCCGTAAAGACAAACAGCTGGAGAGAGAGAGCAGGCGAAATAATTGAAGGAAAAAGAAATGTGGAGACAGGGAGGGGCGTGTAGGTTCAGGGACGTGAGGAGCGTAAGAGGTCTGAAAGGGGTGCGTGACGTGAAGTTCAACCGTCTGAAAGGGGGTGCGTGACGTGAAGTTCAAAAGCACCCTGCATATTGCTTTTTTTTTTTTTTTACAAGAATCATGAGGGAGAAACCGTTGACCATCACAAGCGACTTCCATGTCGGAGCGCTCTTTTACTCCACGAAGACTCCAGAAAAGGCGTTACTTACATAAATGAAGACACCTTCTTCCAAAGGGTATCAAAAGTACTCTGCACAGTGCTTTTTTTTACGCCCTTCTAAGGAAGTAACTGTTGTCCTTCACAAGTCACTCCCATGTTGGAGAGGTTTCCTGACTATTCGAACGGGAGTGCGCTTGCTCCGCTAGTGTCCAACACGACGGAATTTCATTCGCGCAGATGCCCATATTCTGGGAAGCAAGGGCAACTGCGGTCATCTTTCAGGAGAGTATAACTGCATCTCTTCACAAATGGCTCCTCAGATGAAGGCGTGTTCACACGGCTCCAAAGGAGTGCGCTTCTCTGCTCTGCTGTTGCATCAGAGTGAACCGTACAATTTGTTAGGGAGATTATTGAGAAAAACCGCAGCCACAGCGGCGTAAAGGGTGTCGTTGACACTTTTGCATCTCAATAACAGAAGGCGTTCGCCTTCTGTGACACTTGACTACGCGCAACAGTATTTTCAATACCACAATCGATTTTAAAACATGCCTTCGTAAAACCTAAGAAACGTCGTTCCTTCCTACCGCGGTGATTTTTCAATCAGTGTCAGCAAGGGAACTCAACTTTCGACCGCTAACCCTAAGTGCGTCGTTACGTACGTTCCATAAGTTGTTAAAAAAACTGCATTCAGTCATAAATCCAGGAACAAGCAAAAAAAAACACGATCTGCCAGAATCGCACGCACGCGTGCTTCACAGATGCGCGAACAATTTTAAAGCTGCAAATCAACTAACTACTTATACAGCTTACGCAACAGGTTATAAATGGTTAGGACAAGCAACGAGCGTGTATACTACGGGGCCACTTTCGCGAACGAGCGGGCCAAGATGAAAAAAAAAAAATACGACCTCGGCGAACTGGATCATTAATCTGGAAGTGACTTGTTACACAGCATCCAACCCCCACTAATTAGTGTTAGTTCTCAGGCCTGGTAGAGAGATTAATGCGTCTGCCTTAACAGGAACCATAATCGGGGAAGGCATCTTTTAACCCCAAACGCTACACTCAGATCTTTTCATTTCTTTGCCCCTTTTTTTTCTTTTATTGTTAGTGAGACGCCTCTGAAACGCAACCACACGAATGGTCGATCTATAGAGAGCAACGGTCGCTCGGACTATAACGTTAACGCCCCCCCCCCCCCTTCCACAAGGGACATCGTGTTGGGAACACGGAAGTACGGTGTTGCAATGAAGCCGCAAAAGCGAAATGCCCCCCCCCCCCCCCCGAAGTGTTTTGTATGAGCAGTGTATAAGCTACAGTACGTTAACCCGGTAGCGTAGAAACCGTTTGCAGCCTGTCATAAAGCTTTTGTTAAGCGTTCGCCCATTGGGAAGCACGGGAGAGACTCCCCTGAAGGTTCGCAAAGCTCCCTCACACTGAGCGCATCATATTACACAAGGTAATCAATGGTCATAAAATCAAGGGGGTGATTCCGCACCCCACCCCTTTAATCAGTCAGTCAGGCCCGTCAAACACAGTGTTGTAAGAGCAAAATTAAGGCCATGCATGGGTGATAGTGTTGGCCAGGCACTTGGTGTCAGGGAACATTTAGAACCTTTATTTGTGACCTTTACCATCGAAAAGCTAAGGACGAAAGTTGTGGGTGGTGATGAGCCGAACGTCATCGGTTGCATTTTCAACTTTGTTTTTATGCAGACGCTTTTTTTTTTTCGTACTCAACCATTCTGAGGGGAAGGGCGCTGAAGTGTGTGCCATCCGCTCACCCTTGTGAAGAATCCTTGATGATGCTTTACATACTTGATGATACTTTACATACTCAACTGTACACTCGACGCGCATGACTGTACGTCAACTATAAGCGCTCCACGACTGCGCTGGCTGAGCGTTAACCTCTGCTGTTCTTTCTCTCTCCTCCGATACAGTGGCGCCCCAGCGGAGGGTGGCGCAACCGCGCATGCCCTGGTCGTGCTGCCCAGCACCTCGGGGACCACCCTAGCGGCGCTGCAGGCGCCCGAGCCCATCGGAGAACTAGCCGCCCACGAGGTGAGCCGCGTCCACGTGACGCCCCCAACATTCACTTGCACGAGTTCCTGTGCTTTCCTAAACGATTCGTTCAACCGGATCGACATCAACTCGTCACACGCGACAGTTGAGGTCCCAAGAATGGACGTCCAAAGAACGTCCACTCTTGGCACCTCAACTTGACGTCCTTGGACGTCCAAAGAACGTGTCTCCAGCTCCCATGTAACCAGCTGGGGCACTGTCGCTTAGATCCAAACCGAAAGCGAATCTTTTTACACCTCAACAGGCTATGATCACTTGACGTGCAACTGGACTTTAGCAAGATTAACTTAATTGCGCTTCAGTACGCGTGCGTAGTAGTACAGGCTTGATTTGGCAAGAATGCATCCAGGCCACATCTGACAGGGGTTATCGTGTTGGTCATCTTGGGGTTCTGGTATGTCGAGAAGTTGATCGATTGATTGATATGTGGGAATTAACGTCCCAAAACCACCATATCATTTTGTGAGACACCGTAGTGGAGGGCTGCGGAAATTTCGATCACCTGGGGGCTTTTTAACGCGCACCCAAATCTGAGCACACGGGACTACAGCATTTGCGCCTCCATCGAAAATGCAACCGCCGCAGCTGAGATTCGATCCCGCTACCTGCGGGCATCGGGAAGTTGGACAGAGTCACACATGTACCGATCACATTATAACTTAATATGAAATCCGCCTGTATCACAATGAAGAACCTGTAAACAAGGAGCATGGCTTCAAGGCCCACCTTGCGCTGAGCGACCAGTTAATTGCATTACCTACAATCGGGTTTAGAAAAAAAAAACAGAGTTGAACAACGTCAAAGTTACGCGCCTTAACATGCCGAGTACTCTCGTCATCGGAGCCACCACGTTTGCGTACTAACGTGGTGAAAAGCTGTTTCCATGCCGGATAAAACGTGCGCTTCTAAGCTACCATCGGGCAGTGCACTCGCAATTCCAAAGACGTCGAAATACTGTGCACAGCACTTTGCCCAATGGCCTTCCTCGTTTAGTCTTTCCTCACCACCAGAAAAGTGACTGGACACTGGAACTTCCTGTGTACAGTCTAATTCGCAAGAGCGGTCGACCATGCATGGCTGTGGACGACGGCCTTACCCAAAGCTGCTATCAGGCGTTATGTAGAAGCTTCCCGCCCACGCTTAAAATAGCATGCGGTATGACTACGATTGGTACCATTACGATAGTGGTCTCAGCGCAAATTTTGCAACAAAAAAAGGGAAAGGGAAAGGGCGGCTGAAACGGCCGACAGACCCGTCTCGACAAACGTTATTCCCGCTATACCAACTCGTCCACTAACAAGCTCCCCCCTAAAACTTCGCAACGATTCCTTTGCCGCTCCGCAGCACGACAGACAGAAGCTATAAGTTATGATCGTAAAAGCAGGCAACACAAACGCTGTTTATCAGCCGAGACAACACGAACGGCGTTAGTGCAACAGTTTCAACGAGAGGTGCTGAAACTGTTGCAGCGCACTTACCCAAGGTCCGCTGAACCTGCCTCGGTCCAACGTTGATCCCCAGCACTCGAGCAGACTTCTAGCACTTAGCCTGAACCGCCTGATTCTAACTTTTGACACCGTTTACGGCCAAATGGCTGTGCGCGAATCCTCGTGAACGGGATTTTAGTCGTCTTGCTTCCACGCCTATCCACGGCGCCCTAACCGACAGCACTGCGGTGATTATCCGCCCGTTATTCGCGGCCTACACATGTCAGGCGCTATGAGCTTACAGAACGCGGCACGATGGCCTGACAAGATAGGCGCCCGCCGCTTACGATAGGAATCCCCCTGCGCAAAGGCGAAAGAAAATCGTCCACAGATACACCGTCAGCGTAGGCCAGCTGCTATCAATCGCTGATCTAATCGACCACCTATGCGCCTAGAAATGGCGTTTGTTCGCGAGAAGATGCGTCCACAGTGGGCCACGAAAGGAAAAGCGACTGCAGAGCGCACGCGAGTCCGTGCGAACGTGGTAAGCTTTACAAAGCACAATTAAATACGGTTGTTTCGTTGTAACGAACAAGGCCTTAGTTGGAAATGACGAAGCACAGTGGTCCGCGCATGGGTGGTTTATACCCCACACGTGCCCTACCCATTGTTTCAAGCTGTGCGGCGAGGCGGCCCGTTTTTTGGTTCTGAATGCGATCATCGAGTGCCCGTTCTATTATGAGGACGTGCAGCACACGTGCCCAAACAGCGATAGCTCCCTCACGAGGAACGCGCTGTCATAGGGCAGTGCTTTTTAGGGAAATGTGATCTGTCAGAGCGACAGCCATCCTCTACAGATTTTACCATATATTGACAACAAATGTGACAACGCTTTGTGAATTAAACACACACTATACCATTCTTGAAGTATGATCATGCACCCTTTATCTTTCCTCTCTACCGATTTCACCAGCACTGAGCAACCAACTGGAGACTTACTGATTAATCTTTCCTTTGCCGCGTTCTCTCGGTCCCTCCGAGTTGGCCGTGCTGAATTTCTTTTAGTAAGTGGATACGCGTTAACGGAGCAGCAGTCATCACACACGTATGCGAAGGCCGAGAACTGTACGCCGCGTGCGTTGAAAATGACACAAGTCAACCACGAAGTCAACCACCGCAGTTGAGAGAAAGCCGCGCCGACATATATACCTGTGCCAGAGTTTGCGCTTGCAACGTCGTAAGATAGTCGTCGACATGCGTGCATGTATATCCGCGACACAGAACCTTGCACGGTTGCCTCTTTCTTTTCTTCAAAGACCGTGTTTTCTTCAAAGCCGCAGGAGGCTTCCTCGGCGGTGGTGAGCGGTAGCGAAGTCGAGGCCGTAGCGACGGCAAACCTCGTCGGCGGCGCCACAGGGACTGTGGTCAGCGTCACCGGCGACCCGGACGACGACGAAGGGTGCGTCAAAAACGTGGCCCTGGTGCTGGTCGAGGGACCTGACCAGCAGCAGCAGCTCGCTGCGCTCGTGCTACCTGACGCCGGGCAGCGCATGTCGGCCTCGGGACCCACCATGGTCCTGCAGGTGCGTATAGCCACGTGACAAATGCCATCCCCCCTCCCATTCCTCAATCTCTCTTTCCTGGTCCTTTCACCTCAATTATGACCCACCACCGCGGCCCAGTGGCTAAGGCTGCTGACCCGCCAGGCCGCATTTTCGACAGAGGCGCAAATGCTCGAGGTCCGTACCGTTAGATTTAGGTGCATGTTTAAGAAGCCCAGGAGATCGAAATTACCGGAGCCCTCCATAATCATACCGTGGCTTTGCGACTTACCACAAGAATTGTAATTATTAGCCCATAATGATGCAACTGTATCAGCACGGCATCCTCGCTAAGGCTTGTTTCATTAAGGACGAATGAATGAATGAATGTCTTCCTCGTTGCTTCCAGCTTAGGCCTAATGAGTATGTTAAGCCTCGTGCGGACAGGCATCTTACCCCTTCAGCGAAAAAGACGCAAAACACCCATTGATCTGCTATGCTTTCGTTCTGGATTTTTCCCAAGCCGCTACCCAAAACGGCAGAGGGCAGCACAGGGAGATGTAAAAGGCGGATTAGACAGCTTTTCTATTCCGTGGTGCCATTCGGGACAATCATATTCCGATGTATTGTCGTATTTCGTAACGGCATCATTTTAAGCCAATCAGAAAGGCTGCATGGTTTTCCATCGGGTCCACCATGGTAGACCAGTGGCGGTATTTGACAATGTCAACCATGTCGCGCCAGACGCCAGTGTTGTGGCGGGGATGAAATAGAATGCTCGAAGGCTTTCTGAATGAGGTAATAACACGAAACAAAATTTTGATCGAAGACTCTTCTATGCCTACAAATACGTCCAGGCGCGTAGCCAGACATTTTTTGGGGGGGGGGGGGAGGGGGGAGTAGGGGGGCACCATTTTGATTTCGTGAGGGGCACCCCCTCAAAATGGCCATTTTTTGCTCTCTATGCCATGTCGAAAAACAATTTTGGGGAAGGGGGGGGGGGGGCACGTGCCAGTGTGCTACTCCCTGGCTACGCCCCTAAATAAGTCTACTTCCGGAAATAAAAGGCTGTACCTTTCATTTTTTTTAAAGACTGCGCTTCTATTTCCATCATGTACTGAATTTGAAACTAGCCATTTCATGACGACCAAGAATAGCTAATATTATTTTATGACCTAGTGTCCGACGTCCCGAAACCGTCTTACGATTGTGAGGGACGTAGCAGTGGAGAGCTCCGGAATTTCGACTATCTGGTGTTCTTTAACGTGCACTGACAACGCACAGTATACTTGGGCATCTACCATTACACCTGCAGCGAAATGTGACCGCCACGGCCGGGATCGAACGCCACGACCGGCAGTCGAGCACTCCAACCGCTACACCACCGAGGTAGACACCCAAGCAATCGAAGCAGGAAAGATGGTCCCGCCCGTGGCGGCCGAAATTTCGATGGAGGCTAAATGGTAGAGGCCCGTCCGTGTACAGCACAATGTCAGTGCACGTTAAAGAACCCCAGGTAGTCGAAATTTCCAGAGCCCTCCATTACGGCGTCTCTCATAATCATATGGTGGTTTTGGGACATTAAACCACACATATCCATCAATCAAGGTGGAAGGTCCAGATCTTGCCGGTGGCAAGTCGTCTTTTCGTCCACTTTTCTTTCACCACATTTACACTACCATTACTTCTATGAACATCTCCTATACTTTTCCTGGCATTGTTGTCAGTTCTCATTACGATGGCAGCAGTTAGATGGGCTCGTAATCGATCGCTTGCGTTGCAGGACGGTGAAGCTGTGGCTGCGGCCAGCGGCCAGGCGGGCGGCGTCACGTGGCGCCAATATTACGACCACCCGCTCACAGCGGCCACCTCTGCCATGCTCAACATCCACGAGGAACAGGCGCTCATGTACGAATACGCTGGAGCACTCAAGCAGCAACAGCAGCTGCAGGGAGCCGTCGCCTTGCCGGAGATATGGCCGTAAGTGACATCACTGCACTGTGCACCATCTTCTTAGCCGCTGCAGTTAATCGCTGCGGAAGTTGGCTCACTTCTTCTAGATTGCGGAAAATTGCAATGGGAGGTATTCGCAGGACATCATCCGCAAAAGGCGCTTGTGCGTTAGTCCCCATGGCCATGTTGGGCCTGCTGACCTTTTTTTACAAGTAAACAGTGTTGCGCAAGACGTTCATGCATAAATAGAATTGGGCTGGTGCATGTGAATTCAGGTCGCAATATACAAAAAAATATAGCATCGGCGCCACAGCCGTGGTCGCACGCAGTTGCCATTGTAGGACCAATGCGCTTGGTCGTGTATGCTGTTTTTGTATTTTTCCTAATCGAATGGGATTGCATTTCTGGTCGCACAATTAGCACGGGTGTGTTTACCCCGGGTGTGTTTACCCCGGGTGTGTTAAATACGGGCGTGTTAAATACGGCACGGGCCGTATTTAGGCATTCGCTCGTGCAACCTGGCCGGACGAACTCAGTGAATACCTTCTATAGATATATCTTCAAGGCATTCTAACGTAAGCTTGTTCTTTTGTATGTTCACATGGAATTTTTATAGTAGCATGAGGGGGGGCAAGTGGCCCTTTTGCACACCCCCCTTCCTACGGCCATGGTAGCGGAATACATACTACATACACATCCTTGTGGTTGTGCAACCACGGTACGGGTAGTTTGGCCATTCGTGGAAGTAAGTAGCGCCAATTGACACCAGTCTGTCGCCCAGGCACAACGTGAGCGTGCCAGCCACGTCTGCCTCTTCGCCGCCCACGACGGTGGTCAAGAGCGGCCACGTCTCGCCGGCCCTGGTGCAGATGGCGGAGGACGCCATCACGGCCCGCAAGGAGGATATCTTCCTGCCCAAGCCCGAAGTGCCGGACGCTGGCGGAGGGGGCACGTGTGCGGACTCTCTCGCCGCCCTCAGTGGGGAGCCAAAGGCCGAGGAAGTGTGCGCCACAGTGATCACCATCAAGCAGGAAGCCATCGAGGGCACCAAGTCGGACGACCTGCTCGAACCCAAGAGTCCCTACTCTCCGGTGTTTGCCACCGTACAGCCGGCGCAGCCGTATGGTGGTGACCTGTTTAGTGTGCTGACCACGAGCACCTTCTCGAGCGGCAGTAGCCCACCCAGGCCCGTGTACTCCAGCAGTGCCACTGAGTACTACAGGTGAATGGCACGCATAACCGGTTTATAGTGGTGGTGGTGGTAGTGGTTAGAAAAAGAAGGCACCTAATTTCAGCAGCTTGGTAGGCAGCGCGGTGCAGGGCCTATCCGTAGTTCTACAGGGTTGAAAGCCAGCCTTTCAGCCCTATAGTCTCCATGTCTGCAGATGTTTTTCTCTTTTACCCAAGCAGCGACAACTAGCTGCCTCCTCTCCCAACCCTCTTTAACGTACAACTGGTGTCCGCTGACATGTTCTTCCTAACTTAGATTAACAACGCCGCGCACAGGGGGGTCACAAGTTACCAGGCCACTATCCCATGTATTCGTAAGGGAGCGTGGCCTGGGAACTTTTGACCCCTCCCACACACCTTTCAGTAATAAATATGGGAAAGGTCGCTAATCCCCAGTCATTAGTGAGTGGGAGCAGTTTCACGAGGTGCTGGAAAATGGTTAGGAAGAACATGGCCACCCAAAGCAAACGTTGCCCAATGAGATTCGTCGATGGTGCTTCAATGGTTGTTGCTACTAGAGAAAGAAGAGACAAATATCTAGGGACTCTGGCTGGGTTAGTTGGCAACTGATCATCATATCGTACAGTTGAAGTAGCGCACTATGACGAGAACAAGAGGTACAGAAGTGTCGTGCCTTTCTGGTCTCCTTTGTTCTTTTTATTATGTGCTACTTAAACTATACGGTACAATGTCTATAGCTTGATAGTGGCGTAGTCAGGGGGCGGCACACCAAGCTCGGGCAGTGCACAGCCCCTCGCTCTTGTTTCAGGAGCCCATTATACAGTGACTCAGACCACGGCATGGTAGATGCTAATGCTCGAAACTAAATGCATCCTTCATTGCATTTCAGGGCTGCTACCGGGGTAGACTATTACACGACGGCGACGACCACAGGCACTGACCAGTACGCGCAGGCAGTGCGGCAGCAACACCTAGTGGCAGCCGCTGTGGCAGCTGGCGGAGCAGGTAGTGCCACAGGCGCGTACGTCGAGCCCGAGCCAGGGTTTGTGGATCGCTACATCCGCCAAAACGGTGGAGCAGTTGTGAACGGTTATAAGAGCGGTATGCTCACCGTGGACCTGCCTTCGCCTGACTCGGGGATAGGTGAGGCGACCATGACGCCCAGGGAGTCGACAGGCCTGCCACAGGTAAGTTCACACTATTGTGCACAGACATTCTACTATATTGGAGCAGAAGTTCCAAACGAGTGACACAGACGGAAAGCTTTGTTTGATAGTGTGTTTGGACCCCGCTCTCATAGAGAGCATTTTCGTTTCATTTGACGAGAGCAGTACGAGAGAGATTAATATTCCTTTGACACGTCGAGGTTCGGAAAACCTCTTCTAAACAGGACCATACAGAACCGTTTTCATGCCACTTTCCAAAACTTTTTTTTGCAGATGTTCGAATATGACATCGGGCAACCACAAATCCTCGCCTCTCCTGAACAAACCAACGGCACAACAAGCAGTGGGAGTCGGCCAGGCAGCTCGCAGTCTATGCGGCGATCATGGCAAGAGTTCAGTCGGGCATCCGATGCTGACAAGATTCAAATACCAAAAATGTAAGTGGCACTCCCATGCAGTTGGCAAAGGTGCCCTTGCCCCTATCCCGATGAGCAGTAAGGGGCACTTTTAAATTGAAAAGGCCAACTAAAGGGCCATAAGGCATGCTATAGAAAGGTTCATGAGGGGAATGGAAGTGGGTAAAAAAAAACTTCAGGAAAGCAGCTGTCCCCCTTTACTTTCTATATTCTCAGTACTGCCAGCCACACAGCCCTTCATTCTTTTAAATTCAATGATTTATTCTCTGTTTGACCGAATGGTGGAAATAAGAGTATGCCGAGAGACCTCCCCGAAACAATCTTGGGTTTATTTCTAATCCAATATCGGAGCCCTGGTGAAAATAGTTGTGGTGATCTAAACCATTTAGAGCAGCACTTTTGAGCCCATTTTATAAGACATGCACCAAGCAGCAATTCTTACCTTTATACTCAAATCTCGACATAACGAATTATCGGATAATAACAAACTTTTTTAAATAAAATGTATTTTCGTGGCAGGTGTGACTTTCTTTATAACAAAGTGGCTATATATTATGCGTGGCTTGAGTGTATAAGGTGTCTTGTATAATTAAGGTACAATGTTTTATATTTTTTTGTGAATCCCTATTACAATGAAGGCACAGTACGCACACTTGTGTCGGTTATACCAAAGTGTCTGTTGTATCAGTCTCCTTTATAAAGGGGATCAACTCTAAAGGGACATTTATTTATTCATTCTTTTTTTTTTCTTCTTTCAAACTAGCAATTATTTTTCAATTTCATGTCTGGGGTGCCTAAAAAACCAAACATTCGATAGCACTTCAGCTCAAAAAACACAGCCCTTTGCTTTCATTGTGTTTGTATTGCTCATACATAGCAGTCTAAGGCATTCTAGGGCATAACAGTCTAAGCATCGTACAGCTCCCACTGACATTGCACACGGACTTACAGTATCGAATGTACACTAAAACCTCGATATAACGAATTTGGATATAACGGTTATAGGTTATAATAAAGTGAGTGACCGATAGCTTTGCCACAGATAGCGTTAAAAATAATTCCTTATAACGAATTTTCGTAGATAACGAAGTATTCTGGTAGATAATGAGATTATAATGAGGTTTGTGGCTGACCTGTGGTTTTTCATATTTCCGCAGCCAATCAGATGTAGGGTTCAAGTATTACCTGGAGTCTCCCATCTCAACAAGTCAAAGGAGAGAGGACGACAGGATCACATACATCAACAAGGGTGAGCTATCTTCTGGCCCGGTTTTCTATCTCGCATTCATCATCATCATCATTCTATTGGCAGGTCTCTTGCATGTAACTTCCTTCCTTGTCACTATCATCTAAAGTCTCTGACCTCAATTTAACTTCTTTTCCCACTATATTCGGTCTGGGTAACCACTTTTATCCCTTCTACTCAACTCAAACAATTTTTTTAGTCTTCCAAGTACAGCCCATCTAATGACTGTGCACTTGGGTTGTGTTAATACTAAATATTCAACATTTAGTTGAATTCAAATAATTAAACCAAAGTAGAATTTGAATAGAATATTTCTTGAATATTTACCACATTTGAAGGGAATCTGGCTACTGAAATTAATTTGGTGCAGGTATGTAATTATTTTCACCGATTTCAATAAAATTGAATCGAATAGAGCACTGTTCGAATCGAATAGTACAACAGTTTTTGAATATCTGCACCCTCTTCCAGGACGTCGAAGAAAGCATGACGCATGCACACCATGCGTCACCAATTCACCCAACCTACAAACAATTGCAAGCTTTCTGTGCAACCTGACATACTCTACTAATAGAGTATATATACTTTCTCTGAATGTGAACTAAAATATAACCCAGCTGTAGTTTTCCTTGAGTTCATGCCCTTGGCTTTCCATATGCATCACCGTACTCATCTTCATCTGGTTGCTAGTACGCCTAGCAAATTTGTTCAGATTGGAACTTGATGTGTACCCCGTTGTTCCAGCAGGTCAGTTCTACGGTATTACGCTTGAGTACGTCCCCGACCCGGACAAGCCTCTTCGAAATACTCCAGTCAAAGTGAGTAGTTTTGAGGCTTATTTCTGTAGACTATTCTGTGGATGGGTTTTAATGCCACCATGCTGGGCTGTAGCCTCGCTGCTTTGCAAGAACTAAACGAATAGTGTTACAGCGAACACATATGCAGGAAAACCACTGGTTTGATACACACGATGTTTCGTGACCTTTTTAACTAACGTCACAATATGCCAAAACACAAAAACGTTGATTCAACAGTGCAAGGTAATGACACCTTTGTGTCTTGTGTAAGGTCATCTATATACAGAACCATATCACTTCACTTCAGCCCTGGCATGCAGCTTTAGCTTTAAGGATTTTACACTCCTTTACAGTGCCCAGACTTTTGAAAATGTTGATAGCACACTCTTTAGACATGAAACATGAGAAAATATACCTGCATGAAAAACGCACAATTCTGTCAGCTGAGAATCGGCACTTTCAAACGCTTGTACTTATTTTTTTATTCTGTCTAGATTCTTGTGGTACTTTTAGAACATGGAAAAAAAAAAGAAGCCTTTCTTACTCATTGAGCATTTAATTCTATGGCTTTTGCTAAGACCTTATGCCCATGAAAATATAGAGGAAAATTTGTCTACCACTTAGTGCATTGTATTTGTCAATCACTCCATTTTATTTTGCTATGGCGTTATGTTTCAGTCGTACTAGATTTTCTATCGGATGTCTAAATATTTTCTCTTTGCTTCCGATTTTTATTTCTTCAGAATCTACAGGCATTTTACATGTAACAGTAGATGGTGGATTGTTTAGTAGGACATCTCTGTTCTAGTTTTATCCATTTGAAATGACTCTAACAGGGTCACCTGGGAATTCAAATGAATCATCTGGGTGCTCAAACAAGATCGCACTTGCTCTGGAATAGGGTAATACAGACATCCCAATGTGGTTGTCCGGGAATTCAAACGAGGGCATCTGGGCCTTCAAACGAGATCATTCGGGCATCATAGCGAGAACAAAAATAAGGAATCTAAGCAGGCTGCCAAAAGTTTTTGAAAGATGCGGCCTGTGGCTGTTAACCCTTCATACGAGACCGCACAACATAAGCTAATTACAGCTCAAACAAATCGCAAAAAAATCCAACTATTGATTCTTGATACATTCACAGTCAAGTACTAAATATTTGAATTCTCTATATAATTTCTATGAAAGCAATGTTACACAATTCCATATACAGTTAAAACCCTTTATTAGAGGCATGCATTTTTGTCTTGTCTATAAGATGCCTCTTATAAGCAGGGTACCTCGTATGCATTTCCCTATCCCCCGTATTTTACTGTATGTATACTGCTGTCGCTTATACCCATTTGTCTCTTATATCAGTGTCACTTATAAAGGGTTTTGACAGTATACCTATGTAATACTTCCAGCAGTGTGCCACCTAGACTGCAGTGTCCCTCCCAAAACACGCATGTGTGTCCTAATGAAGACGTACCTTTGGCTAATACAGTCAAACCCGTATATGTCAAATCCATATGTATATAGAACAGTCATAAAATCCTCATGAAAAAAATATAATATTTTACATGTAAAATTGCTCATTATGTAATAAATACTTCCTTGTGATCCTCTACAGATTCGATATATCCTGTTTCTACTGTGTCAGGCATCTACAAAGTAATGGGAACAAAGTTAGGTGTTCGGCAGCTGTTCTCTGAATGTCCGATTTTTTTTTCTCGTGCTTGCAGAGCCTCATCATGCTCGTGTTCCGGGAAGAGAAATCTCCCGAAGATGAAATCAAAGCGTGGCAGTTCTGGCACAGCCGGCAACACAGTGTCAAACAACGAATCCTCGATGCCGGTAGGTGACATTCGAAATGGCACACGTGCATTCGAGGAGTATAGCCACTCTCTTAAGCTCCTGGTCTTCTCTGACTAACACCCCTTCCTTTTTCTCGTCTGTCTGTTTTTGTGCTTTACAGATGCCAAGTGAGTAGCACTTTTCTTGTGTGCATAAAATGAGACGATGACATTCTCATATGATCGCAGTTTAAAATGACACTGAACAATAAATGGTTTAGCTAGTTGGCAGCATTTCACTATGGAAAAATAAGGCACACGAGCAGGGACACAAGAGAAAACAGGCACATATGTAACTCAAATAAAGAGACATATGCAAACTCTGCAAAATTTTTCACAAAATCTACAAGAGCCTCATACTGGGATTTTAAGGTTTCTCAGTCTTTTTTTTTTTTTCTAATCATGGAAAACAGCCTCGCAAAAATGTTGAATTACCACATAAACCGCATTATTGCTTTACCACAGTACAGAAATGAACTATAAAACTGTGAAGAATGCTGAAGAGTGGGAAAAGGCCACCTGCTTTCAGGGGGGCCAGCGCATTTTGTACTGTCATGGCAAATATGGCATAATTACGTGTAGCACTAACATTACTTGCAATAATTAAGAACTGTGTGTGACATTTATGTGGCCCTGTGAAACAATCAATGAAAACATGCGCGACCTCTCTTTCATTTTCTGTTCCTCTGCAAAAGTTTACCATTTAAAATGTCTTCAGGTTGGCAGGTATAAATAAGAAGAGCCTTCATCTATGCCCCTAACATTGCCAGAGTTTTAAAGTATAAATTACATACACTTTTCTCTGCCCTGTACATGCCATAAATTTTCCTTGTAAGAAAATCTCCATAGTAAAAATCTTGCTACACTCAAACTTCAATGTAACGAACAGAGGCATAACGAATTATCAGTTATAAGAAAGTACAGTAGACTTGTAATAATTCAAACTATGATAATTCATACTTTCACTAAATTCAAACAAGATTAAATTGTTTGGTTGGCCCTCTATTCTCTCAGCGTATTTAAAAGCCTCTCAATCCAAACTGCATTATTCGGTCAATTCATACTTTTTGCAGCTCCATACCAGAAAATATCTACTGCTTTTCCTATAACATTTAAAAATTTACATGTTTATGTAATTCTAACAGTCTAAAAATGAAAAGCAAAAAGATAAGCCCTTCAATGAAAAAGGCTTTGCTGGTAAACAAACGTTTGAAACGAATCACACGCATGGTAAACCGTGATTCTTCTCAACCGATATAGCGCTCAAGCTTTGTGCTGAAGGCCGATATAGCAGAGAAGCAGTTGGCAATTCACGATTTCTTTGAAAGGTGTGATCAGCAGTAAACGGCTAATAAACATGTAGACCTTACACCTTTGCTTTCTGTTCACTGCATGCTGTTAGGGTTTAAAAGCGCTAAAAAAATGTTTAAATCTGATAAAATCAATGCCTTATCATAATGTGCAGTGTCACCTCACCCACAGTCGTATATATGAGAACATTAGATAATTCAAACAAAATTCAGAGGTCCCCAAAAGTTTAAATTAACGAGAGTCAATCGTATGTGAAGAATAGCTTTGTCATAGACACAGTGTTAAGAATAAGTGTTTATTACAAATTTTCGAATATAACGAAGTATTTTTGTAAAAAAATTTGTTATAATGAAGTTTGCATTTTACTACCTCAACGCGATTTCTGACACGCCATAGTATTCAAATACACTGCGAGACTTCCGTCACATATGCTTTTCTTCATGTTTCCTCACTGCATGTTGCCCTTAGCCCCCCCCCCCCCCCGCCCCCTATCTTCCCTTTTAATGAGCGAATATTTTCATATCCGTAAGCCTATACTTATCCCTGCCTGAAAGCACTTCCACTTCAACAAAGACTGTTAAATGTGGGGCAAAGCGAGCCAGAGCTGGGTAGCGGTTAGAAATGTTGATGCATGACCAGGTAACAGCAACCTGTTTTGCGCAGAAACTCGCTACTATGCCACAATTTATTTGGTTGCCTCAAATATTGGAGTTGCGCCTGCTCAGTCCTTATTAATATAGATATTAAGATATTAATATAAAGGCAATGTGACAAATGATGTTGACTAAGTACACCATGTCAACACAGTCTCTCATTGTGATGTTGGCGAATACGTGTCTCAGTTCCGAACTAATGTGCAACGTACCAGTATACAGCTTTAACAGAGGCTGTAGAATATACACCCTTTTTATCTTCGAATGGTTCTAAGTTACGCATTTAGCCATGCATAATTCAGGAAAACGAAAGCTCGCATGTGCTTGCTGCAATATTAATATGCTGCCGAAAGGATAACACCAGGCAGAAATCGTTTCAATAAAGAAAAAAGACAACAGATTTCCAAGGTGTACTGTAATAATTTTCTCTTCTGCAAAAAATGTTACCTTTGTGCTTTTTTTACACGGTAGCATCATCAAAGGTTTGCAATGGTAAGCAATTTTTGATGAAAATTATTAGCAGCCGCGTCACATATTGCGCAGTTTGATGATTCGGAGACATAAGTTGAAAATACGATTGTCATGTGGTGGTGACGCTGAGGAATGCAGCAGACTGTATGTCGAAGACAGAACGGTTTATTTGGCCGAACTTATGGCCGGTAAATGGGAGTCTAATTACAGCAACACACTGGCACTGACAGCGGCAAACCGAGCATCGGTTACCGATCAACTGACAAGCGGTGATGTGTGTCAGCATTAATACGTGGGACGTAGAATGTTCCAGTGTTATCACTAGCAGCCACGCATGTTCTAGAACAATCTGTGCGTGTAATAACATAGGAATGTCCTTAGATTATATCGGTGGCTCTTAATTCATTGGTGCAGTTCGTGCAAGGCAACACTCGCATGAGTAATGGGGCAATAACAAAACTTGACAAAGGAGTGTGGCAATATTGCGCCAGCGTTGCCAGTAATCCATATCGTGTGCACCATATTAATGTTCCCTTCCTGCCGTTACTGCAGACACGAAGAACAGCATGGGCATTATTGGCCAAATCGAAGAGGTCACTCACAACGCCATTGCATTTTATTGGAACCCTCTCGAAAACCCTGCCAAGGTGGGTCGAGTGTTGTGCTTTGCCAAAGACTACGATCGGCAATGATAACTGATGATTATTACTAAATTGGTTAATTACCTTTACTGTGCAGGTGAACGTGGCCGTGCAGTGTCTCAGCACAGACTTCAGTAACCAAAAGGGTGTCAAGGTGAGAGTTGCGACTTTTTTTTACGAAAGCAGCAATAGCATTCTATAGACTTTCGTATCCGTTTGATTCACATATAGACATTCACGGAGAAAATAACCAACAGTTTCGGAAAAACACTGTAGTCCTCAGATCATGCCACTCCCTGGTATGTGGTTCATTCAGTATCAGAAAGCGATGCTGGTGCTTAAAATTAAAGCAATTTTACACATACTATTATCTTCCCTCTGCATACACACTACATCACCCAAATCAAGAAACTGTGTGTGTAGCCACAGAAAGCATAACTGAAGTTATTATGTGAACTATTATGCACTATCAAAAAATCGTGTTTGAGCTTTCATGCACACTACTATACTATCTTTACCCTGACAAATGCCAAAATAGTCTCTTGTGCTAGGCATCCATGGCAACAAAAATGGCTGTCCTAACAATGATAATTTTTACGATCTGTCACAGGGTCTGCCTCTGCACCTGCAAATCGACACCTACGATGAATACAGGGAAAGCTGCACCCCAGTCCACCGAGGCTACTGCCAAATCAAAGTCTTCTGCGACAAGGTAGTACACTACTTCTACATGAGAGATTTCATCAGTATACAAAAGAAAATTATTCTAACTCTTAATGCTTCAACAAAAGATGCTGTCTGAGACGGTTTGTGTGTCACATTGGTTGAGCTTGTATGAGTGCGTAGGTAGTGAGACACATTTCAGAGATAACAAGCATGCATCCCCCATCATTCCGAAGAAGGCTGGAAACTTATTTTGTGCAACTTTTACATTCTGCCAATAGGTGAAGATAAGATAATATAATCTCATAATCAAATAGTGGTTTTGGGACGTTAAACCCCACAAATCAATCAAATCAATCAAGATAATATAATGGCAGCCATAGCACTTTACCACTCTTCCCTAATGTGAGACCTATACCAGCATTTTCCGAGTGTATTCAGGTGCACACTGCTTGTAACAACTTCCCCTGTCTTGAACTGGCCTCTCCAGTTGCATTAAGGATTGATTAACATTCTTAGGACTTAATTGTCATTACTTAGCAAAGAGGTGGTGTTTTAAAAATGCCACCCGATGCATTCCCTGTTGCATTCATGTACTCTGCACTATAGCTGACAACGGTCACATTCGTCCAACGGCAACCTTGCCTTGACAATTTTTGTCTTCAATATATGTGGCCTCCTTCAAATCAGTCTTGCTTTAATGGCTTTTACCAAATACATTATTGCCATGAACAGAAGTATTTTTTTCGTTCATTACATACAGAGCGTCTAAGCACATTGCTTCAACTCTTGCTTGCAGGGCGCTGAACGAAAGACCAGGGACGAGGAACGGAGGGCGGCCAAGCGAAAACTCAACGCTACAGGCAGTTAGCTTTGGTTTCTTCCCGCAAGCGATACACAGGAATGCGGTGCTTTAACACGACACTAGGCTTGTGCGAATAGTGAATTTCTGGTTCGAAGCGAATAGTGATTTTAGTCAAACAATTTTGAATCGAATAGTGTATATGTATATCACATGTTATGAAGAAAAATTGGCAGACTTCTCATGAACTAACTAACCTGCACAATATTCATATATTTTAAACTGAAACAAAGCCTGTTGACATGCTTGTTTTTTTTTTTTTTTTTTCATTCAAAGGAAGAGAATACAACTCCGAATTGTAGCAGAATTTGACTATTGGTAGAATGCAAGTGATAACCTGTAAAGCATCTTATGTTTTAATATTTGCAATACTTATAGCATATAAACAGGTAAAACAAGCTTTTATATGTAAAAAATGATGAATCAATATGAGGGTAATATGTTCACATAAGTGCAGCTTTTCAATAGGTGTTTTCGCAGCTTAGCACCACTTCACTGCAGTGAAACCACCCTTAAAGAGATTTTGCGCAAATTTAATAATGTACATATTCGCACAAGCTTACACAGCACGTTGCGTGCATTGCATGAAGCTACCCCGCATCTGCTTGAAGCTCTTTGAAATTTGCACTTGAAGCTCTTACAAAAATGCACGCTGGTGAACGTACAGTATTTTGCAACATTATCTATTAACATCCCAACATGCCCCGAGATTTCCTGCTAGTGGCACTGCGATAACCATCCCTGAACTCGCACGCTTGCGCTTATCGGCTGAAGCATGCATATTTGTATATTTGTAAATGTAAGAATGTACACTCAGACCCCATTGTTGCATCTTACACGAAAATAAGTTCGTTATATCTGAAAATATGTTGTACAGGTTGATTCTTAACACTATACTTATTTGGGGACAATTTTTCATCTATTTCGTTATATCCGGGATCGTTATGCCGTCATTTTAGTTAATTACTTGCAACCTTTGAGGCTAAGCAATGTTTCACTCGGATATAGTCATAGCACGAGAGTGAATGTAAATTGATTATTCGTGGCAGTTGAACACATAAATCTAATATAGCAGAAACAGCGAGTCATACATGAATCAAAGAGCTTTCAGCTAATCTTTCATCAATTTGCAAAAAGCTTCACCTAATGCTGCTTTACTAATTGTATTTTAGCTGCAAAGATTTCTCATTTGTGTGTGTGTTACTCCACAAATATCCTTACAGAATGAACTGCACAAATATAAGCTCAATAATAACATAACTTTATGAATAATTGATTGTTAACTTAAGGGTGGGAAAAAGCACTAGTGTGTCTGGTTTAGCACGCGTGATGTTTTAATCTCCACTCCACATTATACTATGAGATAATCTGGTACTAATACAGTGAAGATAAACATAAATTTAACAAGCTTCTTTTTGTAATAGTAGCTCACACCAAATGCACAAGTTCTTTATTGCACGAAAAGAACCTTGATGGTTTGTCTACACGTCACGGCTGCTTCCGCATATAGACAGTGAAACAATATGACTGACCTTTTTTTTTTTTTTTGAACACTTTGACAAGGACAATCTTCATGCGGACAATTTTTTTTTAACACTTTGACAAGGACAATCTTCATGCGGACAATTAAAGCAAGTAGAAATAGTGCATGCTCTACGTATATTGTTTAACGATGCCTCCAGATAAGAGCTGCGAAAACTTTTAACTGAGCAGCTGATAGTATGAAGAGTAAAAAAATGAGTTGTACTAACAGATGTTGCACATGTTTAACCTTCAGATGGGCGCAAGAAGATTGAGGAGATGTACCACCAGTCCTGTGATAGGTCCGAATTCTACTCCATGAGTGATCTCAATAAACCTCCAGTGTTGTTCACACCAAATGAGGACGCAGACAAGGTAAGCTTGCAAATCAGATGAGCTTGTGTACCTGCCAACTCTGCCAATTTTGGCCGGGAGATTCCCAAATTTTGAGCAATCCTCTAAATTTAACGGGCACAGCCATAAATCTCGCCAAAAAAGAAAAAAAAAACACTGCTTGCACCACCGCCAAAAGAAAATAATAAAAGCTAAGGACATTGGTCCTAAAGAACGTTGGTGCCTAAAATCCCTTCTGCCAGCGTGCACCAGTGTTGCGCGAAAAAGCGCGTTAGGATTGTCAAGGGACTTCTAGCTGGCATGGGACAAGGCAGATTTTGAACCTTAATCGTCAGTGCGTGTACGTGATGTATAATAACGAGCACCACTATGATTGCTGCCATCCACAAACTTCCCTGCCAATCAACGTCAATGATGTAACTGGTGCCCTGACAAACAGTAAATCAATACGTATGCCATGTTTTCTCAGTCATGCTTCTTTTTATCAACTTCTCAAGTCAGCACTTGTCCCATTCCTGTTGATAAATCCATCAGCTCTTTGTATTGTAATTTACGATCATTCCAGGATGCATAGACAGATGTGCTAAAGCTTTCTGTGGGAAACATACTGATGCACAACTCACTCTGTTGCAAGTTATGAAGTGCAGCCAACACACTAGTCTTCATTGTCAATGAATTGCCTTGCTGCAGGTAGCCGGAATGGACCTCAATTTCTACACAGGCCCAATGATGGCGGTGGACGATCCAACCTGTGCCGAGTAAGCACAATTCACAAACATTGCTACATCCAAGCTGCCAGCATGAACAGCTCGCATGCTAAGACATGAACTTCATTGAATTCAATGCTGACATTGCCCACTTACACTTTCCTACTGCTTGACAAAGTAGAAAGTTTGAGGTCATAAATGGCATAACTGTGGCATAACTCACCCCTGCACGTAACCCGCAGCCCCAATCTGGAAAAAAAAATCCCCGCGTATTTTTATGAACCTGCTTTCCTTGCATTATCTTTGAAGCAGTTCCGTAGAGTCAACTTGTGCACTGACCCGCACCAGAGTCAAGGTGCAAATTTTAAGCATATCTTTTGTAGATAATGCAGGATAAAATATGGTAGCTTAACTTGAATTACCCTGCACAGGCATTGCTGCCTAAGTCCATACAGAACTAGGGGCACTGAGGTCAATTAGGTTAGTAAAAAGAGTTTTTGCAGGTCATAATAAATCTTGTGAACATATTCTTGAGCTCCCGATCTAACGAGCTCGGTTTAAGTTAAAGAACAAAACCATTAAAAAAATGAGCTCAATAGTTTTTTTTATGGCATATCGTTTTTAGCCTCAACTCAAACTTGCAGAGCAATGCCACATTTAATTAATAGTTTAGAGGCTAACCAGAATTTCACAATAATGATCATTGCTGGGGGTTTACATCCCACAACCACAGAGGTCGTCACAGATCTTGTGCTGGAGGGCACCAGAAGCCTGTGGTTCTTAAAACGTGCATCTAAATCTAAGCACACAGGCCTTTTGCCTCCATCAAAATGTGGCTGGTGTGGCCTGGACTAGATAACACGATAACCACTAAGTCCACCACCGTAGGTCCTAGAAATCTTCAAGAGTATAAAATAAGACAGGCATTTAGAAGGAGACAGAGATTCGAAGCGAACAAACGCTGAAGAACATTCAACACAGTTAACATTTCAACGAGGGAACTTGATCGAGATGTTCCAAAAAAAAAAAAAAAAAACAAGCACCAAAGCTGAGATGAAGGCTCCACCGACGTTACTTGTTTAGCGAATATTCATCAACCTTATTTCAGTGTTGATGCATGCTCACTCTCAAGCTCGACTAACACTGACTGGTTTCAAAAGACATGCACATTGGCGCTGTTCTCTTTTGTGCATGGAATCATGCCGTTTGAACTGTTTCTGTGCGCAGAAAAATAAAGCTACCCCCCGAGGAACTCCCAGCTGCTGCTGTGACGACTGCTGACTGGCCTGGAATATTCGGGCAGGCCAGGTATGGATACGTTGCAGGGTTATCAAAACGTTATTTTATTTTCAGATTGTACACGCGCGGTAGTGTTTTCCTTTTGCACTAACATTGCTGATGACAGCAGCAGCCTCATTTGCACCAGCTGGGAAGGTCCTGTTTGTCTTTTCCATTTCCTGCCTTTGTTGAGTACTATACGTAGTAGCATGCAAAAGTTTGGGAGTTATGGAAGCTGCGAAATCTATACAATCAAACCTTATCATGACGAAATCCCGACATGAAAATGACCTCACTATATCCAAAAATTTGTTGTGAGTGTATATCCATAACCCTGTATCTATGACAAGGCTACTTATTCTTTATTTACCTCATTTGAACTTATCATTTGTTGTACACTCATACCTCACCATAACAAACTCGCACCTGTGAGGAAAATACTTCGTTATATTCGAAAATTTGTTATAAGCAATTATTAGTAACACTCTAATAAGGCAAAGCTATTGGTCACTTCGTTATAACAAATAATTGTTATGTCTGAAGTCGTTATATCGAGGTTTAAGTGTATTCATATTCATTATATGAAGGCTTGAGTGTTCTACAGCATGTTCTGCATTGCGAAGCGTTTCTCGTTGCATTACTTGGCAGCATGTAGGGACACAAGTACATACACATTCAGAGCACTTAGTATAGTGAAGCTTCCATTTATGTTGGTACAAGTGAGCATAATGGGGGCTAACGCAGCGTTGATAGGAGAGATTGAAGAAATTAGAAGTGGTAAAACTAAAAGATAGTTTAAGAGAATGGCCTCGCATAAGCCGTAAAGTCTCGCATTACATAATAGAGCTCTATCCAGATTTAGTCGTAATTTACCCTGCGCATCAGTGAATGGGTTATAGGGATTAAAGGAGTTAGAGAGCGTAATTAGTGAAAAAGAATAATGAACACTAACAAGCAAACCACACATTTACGTGAGTGTTGCAGCAGAAAGCTTGCTTGCTGCGGTAACACTCACAGGCACACTCACAGGCAGACACACATGTGAAATAGAGAACATGGTTTGGTTCCTATTTCTGTATGCAGGTCTTTTCATGCCCATCATCTACATAGTATAGTGTGTATATTATAATTACTCATTCATCTTTTACAGGAAGCCTTAGCCGAGTATCGACAGACTTATGAAATTGCAGAAAAAAACCTTTCTTTGTTAGAAAAATAATTGAATTCAGAAGACACTGATAAAGTTCTTTTGACTGTCGCAACTGGAATTCTGGTTTAGTCTCTATTAAATGTTTTGTGCAAACAGTAGTAGTCAAATTGTCAAGTTTAGAGAGGCTCAGAACCCCCACAACAAAGACACTATTTTGTCAGCTATATCTCCTAAGACTACTACTTGAAGTGATACAATATGATACATTTTGAAGCTAGGCAGATTTGGAAATGTGCCACTTACTGTCTAAAATTAGCACAGTGGTTCATTACATCAAGGCTATCGCTTCAGCTTCAGGATTACAAGAAAAGATTGCCATATTCCTAGCTCCTAAGCTTTTGTGGTTCCCAGACCATTCCACGTCCAGATGCTACTGCTTTTCGGTGCAGCCGAGGCCTATTCCAATTAAAGCTACCAACTAGAATAGCTGTACTGCTCCTCCTTGCAGCTTTTTGTCAGTGATGTCGACAAGCTCAGCCAAAGGAAGCCATTTCACGCTAAATGCAACAGTGTGTCTTCTAAAACTTGATATCATGCATGGTTTTGAATGTAGGCAATGTAATGTTCTAACAAACCACATACACTTATGTGCTTCTAAAACGTATCCACTGCAGACTTTAAGGAGAAACTGAAACAGCAGCGAAATTTTCTTTTTCGACATGTCTTGAAATAAGCTTGCTTTATCTGTAGGCTCGAAAGGAGGGAGAAACTTGAACCATGTGCCAATGATTCAGCCATCATCAGTCCACCGCTCAAGAAGATCAAGGTGTATCCAAGTGATCGAGGTAGGTGTGAGAGTGATTTGGGATACTTTCTGCATCGATAACCATGTGGGCAAAGATTGCTCCATCTTTCAGTGGCATATGCGACAGGCAACCAACCGTATGGTTATAACAGTAGAGAGAAACGCTAGTTTTTGCGCACTAGCATTATACAATATCACGATCCTAGAAATGACACTCTTACCGCGTGACGACGCTTGGTGAGCGAGCAAACGCGTGAAAAGGAAATGCGGATGTAGACATTTCTTTAATATTCCCGCACTAACTGTCATGACATCGTAGAATAGGACGGCATATACTTGGTCTTATCCAGTTCCTAATCGGTGAAAATGAAGTGCATTGTTATCTGTTGGGGCAACAGACCTAACATCAGGGTTCATGTGGGTCCTTGAAACCCCTGAGAACCCTTGAATTTGAACAGTTCGTGTTCAATGCCTCAAAAGTGCTGAAATTTGCACAAATCCTTCAATTTTTTTTAAAATAAACATTGCCACACATTTCACAGAACATTATTTGTGGTGCCGTAAATGCACCCAGTGGCGCATGTGATGTGCCTATCACAAAAAAAAAGGCATATCAGTAGCTTCTGTGAGGAACCAACACCATGCATTTTTGGAAACTCGGAAAAGAAAAGAGCAGGAGGATGAGAAACGGAAGAAATGTCGCATTAAAGAGGATGTTGAAATGCTTACAAAATCAAGAAAAAGAAACTAGAAGGCACTGTTAAAAATTAACAGCTACAGTAGAATCATATGCAGAAAGGCAGAGACAACTAACAATCTGATGTGCATCATCAAGTCAAGCACGCTTAGTAAGACAGCCAATACCAAGCAGCAGGAGACAGCCGTCATTGATATGAAGATTCAGGATATGCAACAAGGCATTACATGATAACTCTTCTTAAGTCTTTGCTATGTGAATAAATGTTTGCGTCTTATGTCATACTCACTGAAAGTGCTATCTGTGCAGCCCTAGGACCCCATGATTGAAAACTGTCTGGAAAGAAAATGTCATTCGAGCCATGTTTTCAATGTCTGCTCTAGTGTTCTCAGAGCACAGTTGTTTCACTCATGTCATTGTTTCACTCTAGTGTCCCTTTTATTCTTAAATTAAGTGGTACTGACGTCAAAGACGGTGGTACTCTCTACTCTACACACACGTCTTTCGTCCTTAACGTATTGAACTACAGTACATACACATATGCATGGACATAGCGAATATCAAGCAATACCCACACAGATACGAAGCTCTAAATGTAATTTCCAGCTCATGACTTCTGCAACAGAAGTGGAATCTCAAACGGGAAATGAACAACCACTGAAAGATGCGCAACTCTTGCAAGTTTACAATCCACAACACTGTAGATAAAAAAGTAAAATGCTTTGCCCAAGACTGGGAATTAACACCTGTCGTCGTTGGTCTGTGAAGCTCATCTCTGTTGTTTTTGCCTTTGTTCACAGTGCTTCTGTATGCCAAACGGGAGAAGGAAACTGTCTTCACACCACTTCATTTGGTGCCACCTTCGCTGGCTGGTCTAGCGAAAGCAGTAAGTCGCTTTATTAACCCGGCAGGGTGCATACATGTCCTTGAAACAATTTTTAGACCACGAAGTTGTTTACTGACCCTTTGAGGCTAGACGCTTTTGTTATAATAGCAATACCCATTGATTTACTGTAAGTCCAATAATATGAGTCATTTTTTGATAACTTTTTAGGGAAAACTGTCTTAGAAAGTTCAATGATAACCTAGAATTTTCTTCTTTGGAACCAGTACAAACGCTGCCCGGCTGTTCAAGGTACAAGTAGCGGCGCAGACAATATGCATTAGCAGTTCTAAAATGCATTCAATTCTTTTATGTTGTTTTACATGAAGGGTTCCTGCACTTAATAGCCAATGTGCAGTTGCATAGGTCTTTTCTGCTTATCTTATTAGCCGCAGCACTTGCTCAGCTAATAGCCAGTGCATGCTGACTGATCAAACAATGGTTGACGAATCATCTTACTTAAGTAGCACAAAAACGGACAAGAATGCAAGTGCCAAATGAACTGCCAAATAAACAGACATACTTTGTCCTTGTTTGCCTTTGCATGTTCACTTCCCAAAGAGTGCACTTCGCTTTTTCTGCCTCATAGTTTCAACTGTTTGCCGCGATAGCTGTATACCTGATTTGGCACTTTTCTAATGATCACAGAACAAAGCCATGCTTGAAGAAAAGGTTCAAAAGCCACTGTTGCATTCCTTACATGGTTCTTCCTTTTTTTTGCATTTCAGATTGAGAGCAAGTACAAAGTAGATGCTTCAAGCTTAAAGAACATATTTAAGAGATGCAAGAAAGGGTAAGCTCGCATTTTATGTGCGACCTTTTATACAAATGCCTTTTATACAATTGGCATACCTGCCAAGTCTCCCAGATTTTAGGGAAGACTCCCGGATTTCAACCAGTTCTTACGTTTGTACCGTTGTCCGGAAAATCTCCCGAAAATCGAAATTTCTGGCCGTGATCTGGCCGCACTGACAAAAAAGCGGCCCAATCCGATCTAGGCTTTTCGCAAACCCATCGCATTTTACTGTTTGTACACGAATTTAGGAGACGTTCAACTAAACAGACAGTAGTCTCCCAGTGATGCAAAACCGGCCGATACGAATTTATGAAATTCCCCAGCAAAATTCATCTATGTCTGTTGGGCCAATATTGCTAATGCATTGGCTAATGCATGGCTAATGCATTGATTTGCCTAAGGTCCGTTGGCTTCGTATGGCATGCAGTCGCTTTGTCACAAAGCTGAGTTGATTCCGTGAAAGTTGTGCAGTCCAACTTCAACCCCTTGACTCTTTAGGTTCACCAATTCAAATCGGCTCATGAAGTTCTCAACCAGCCATTCCCTTATCCAAAACAAAAACCAAAACACAATAATAAACAGAGCCTCAAAACAAGTGTGTGCGAAGATGCAGGCACGAAGTATAGGCAAACTCATGTACAGTAAACTTTCAAACGGAACCCCAAAGGACTGGAGAAGTATGTTCCCAGGAGTTCCATTTAGTACTGAGATATGAATATGGGTTCAGAATACAAGTACGAGGCAGTCATTCCATCTAAGCAGCAGCTTCGTTTAGCAGATTTTGGCTGACTTAGTCTACCGTACTACCCACCATTTCCCTGGTGGCCGAATGATCGCAGCACCAGTTTCCTCTAGTCAATATTGCTGGAAAGTTTTTATCGTGAATGTGAACGTGGACAATCGCTGCACAGTGTTCATGTTATTTGAAAATAAAAAATATTAAAATGTAATAAAATACGTGCAGCTTGCATCAGTCGCGCAGGGCTAGAATATTAGCAGAGCTTGACCTAGATTAGTAGCAAGATCTTAATTACTAGTCCTAAATATAATTACACGAATTAGCATGGTATTAATTAGTAAATTCCTCTCTTTCTCTGCTCCTGTCTTAGGGTGACTGTACGAATGGATGATGATATGGTCAAGCACTACTGCAACGAAGACATCTTCATCATTGAGCTGGAGCCGACCAGCGAGGACTCCATCGACGTGACGTTGGTGGAACTGTGAGCCCAGCAGTGCCTGCCCTGCCGCAACTGCCCACTGTACATAGCCGAGTCCCACGCCACTGTTGTACCATACTTCCGTTTTTCTTCCAAGTTGTCGACCACACACCAAGAGCGGCAAGGCGATGTGCGTACGACTGCCAGCGATGCACTGGGTCGATGTTACCGCTCTTAAAATGGGCTGTAGGGCACACCCCTACGATCCCACTCTGTTGGGTCGAGCTACTTTTTTACGGCCATCTCTACAATGCTCCGCTCTCTCTACCCAAATTGCAGAGCTGAGATGAGTTACTCAAATCGGCCTGTTCTCTTTCGCTGTCTTCGCGAGAATCATTTTACATGTATTGGCAGAGGGCTATACCTCCATTTTTTTTACTACATGTACTTTTTTCACGGTTGTGACGAATGAATTTTTTTCGCTGTTACGGGGAAAGAAGAAACATCTTCTGAATGATAGCTCAAGCCTGATTCCAAGTGTGGATGCAAGGCACTCTCTCATGTTCTTTTCTTCATTTTGGAGAAATATTTGTCTTAAAACCATCATCAGGGTTGAGCTGTATACACCAAACTTACTCTTTTTATTTCAATGTTCTTTGACCCCACCTGTGGCAAGCGTGGCATTTTACTGTAGAATTCCGTGGAATGCGAATGTCGTAACTGTTTCATGGTTAATTTAGTTGCCAATTTTTTTTTAATCAACAGAGATATACATTTTTATATCGCTTGTGAGATGGTATGTGAGAAAAAGACTCCTCATAAGACATGCATGCAAGCTTGCACAAGAGCTTTGTAAATAGTTTAGAGAAAGCTTGCACGCATATGTGACTGTGCTAATCTTGCCACAGATTGCGGAAAATGACAGAGTTTGACCGGCGTACAAATGACTCAACTTTTTCGAAATGTCAAAAAGTGCCCCAACATGCAGACCAGGACTCTTTAAGTAGGCAGGATGACAATGTACCGTGCCAAAAGTTCTTAAAAAATTACCTCAAGAACATACTTAAAAGGGACACTGAAGAGTGAATAAAAATATTAATTACTGTTACTATTAACTGTAATTAATATTGGTAATGAATAAAATTCAATTCGTCTAAGATTGATGAATAGGCCAGCATTATTTGACAGCAGAAGCTTGGTGTGCCAGAAAAATTACCCATGGGAATCCCCAACACTAAATGTGAAAAAGCGTGAGATAACGACATGCAATTCGGGATGTCTCGCAGAGTTGCTCTGTCGTTCGGGAACTAAATTGGAGAAAAATGGTGTTTCTGGCTTTGTTCATTTCTTTGTATAACAGAAAATCCCTTCGTTGCCAGAAAAAAATGCATAACAAGCATGAAAAGAATTGATGAATAAATCTTCAGTGTCCTTTTAATATTGGGGCACACTTAATTTGACAGGCAATTTTTGTATATGTAGTCTCCTGCATGCAGCCGCAGGGGGTCAAGTCACGAACATTCCAGCCAAATGCATTGACATTCGCATGAAGCCTATATACCATTTCTTTTTTCTGTTCTGCATTTGCCCTCATTAGTAATATTCCTTGATAATGAATTTCATGACCCGCAAGCCAGAATACTCCTTAAGTTATTGCTTCTTGTTCACATCTTTTATATTCTCCTACAAGGGGCCTGCAGCATCGCCTTTTTCGTTTGCTTCGAGCTCTCTCTCCAATGCTGCGCCCGTCTCTTGCTGCTTTTAACGCAGAGCTGGTCGTTTGGCGCAGATTATTGCCTGCGCTGACAAAATGCAATGCTTTCCTCTGCGAGCTGCGTCACTCACTCAGAGGGTTGTATCGAGGTCACAGAGATTAACTGCCATTGTGTCTCTTTTATTTGTTTGTTTTCATCTGTGCAAGAGTGCCAACATTTCACCATTTGGGGGATCTCTGCGGGAACACCAGGACGGTTAACGGCGCTTGAAAACTGTAACTGTCTGTGAAGCAGGCACTTGTAACGCACCGATCGCGATGTGCCCGAGAGCCCACGAAAAGTCTGCCGACGTTGAAAGGTAGAGCGCTGCTCTGCTTCAAATATGAAACTTCATTTCTGGCAGTAAAGATGAAGAAAACCGTCGCTCTTTACTGGCAGACTTGAACAATGCATCGCACATGCCCGGCACCTAGGGCGCAGATTTCGCGAAAAACTAAAACTTATTGCACCTTGTGTAAGCCGTGTGTTTAAACGTATATGGCAGCGCAGTGCGAAACACTGCCCCTTCCTCAAGCGAATTGAGATTTACACAATCACAGAGCTTGGTCGGGGAATCCAATCGCCTCTCTGAAACAACGAATGGGGGTTTATCGTAAAATAACATTCCTAGTTTGTTCCGTGAATTGCGAAGCCAACAAAAATTTGCTCTTAAATTTCTTTGTGGAACTAGCTCCAAAAAGGACTCGTTTCCGCAACGGGTTTTGCAACGACTTTCGGATCATTCAACTTATGTTCTGTTCCAATACTCACCGTAGATGGCTAGATAGACAGCTAAATGGACGGTGGCCATCTTAACTCCCATTCTAATTCTCAAGTAGCCGGCAAAATAGACAGCTCTGAGAAGACCGCAATGTAGACAAATGCAATGCAGACCATTTTGCTGTCCAAAGAAGATGGCAGCTCAGTGAATCGCTCAGATAGATCGGATCTTGTCGGAATGGTCGTCTGCACACAAGCAGACCTTTCTCCAGACGCTCATTGCGAGTAGTGTTGAATTTTTTTTATTTGAACATGAAATAAGCCAGAAAAGACAACAGTTATGTTTGTTTATTTTAGCTTTCTCTTCTCAACACGAGGTGGTGCCTTGTCGCACGTAAGCCGTCAAGACGTGTTCCATTTCTCGAACAGCATAGGCTCGGTGCTGTCTTCTAAGCTGTCTGCAAGGACTGTCTACGTGCTGTCTTAGAATTGGAACACAGCCTTAATTTCAATGATGGGCACTTCATATAAAGCATGGCCAAGTCCCTTATTTGTAATGATGGACAGAGCATAAACAGATTTAGAAAGCATCATATACACTCAAATACAACAGTATTGCATAACCTGTGCTACAGCATGCCATTCCCTTGCTTTTTATTATTATTATTATTTATGCTTGTTTCGCAAAAGTACGCATCCCCAAGCTGCACTCGCTTTAATGTTACTCTTTTATTTTCATGCTTTCCTTTGCCAGCGTGCCTTCTTGCTTTTATTTGCTTAGGATACGGCTCATTTTTAGAGTGCAACCGAAGTGTTTTCTGTTGAATATATGCTTGCTTTATATCTCCTTATATCCTTTATGTTATGTATTCGATTCCCACCCACAATCGAGCCAAATCGCTATAGGATCGTTGAGTCTAGTTCATGTTTATGAGTCTTGAAAGGTCTTGCGCATTTTGAGCGCTTTGTTTTTCATAGGATGCTATCTATATTATATATATCCAACACACACCGACGCATATACACACATACACGCAATATGGACACGCTGCAAATCTTTCCCGCCACTGCATCGCAAAACCTGCACGAATGCCGCCAGCTTGCATCGCACTTCGCTGCGCCGCACGGCTTGGCACTGTCTCATGCGATACTTTTCCACAACCTCCATTAAGCGGCTTACAGAACTGCTACGGCAAAGTGGCCGACAAGAGGCGACTCGCCCGATTTTAACAGGGTTCAGAATTTTTTCGGTTCCTACTATATCGCGAATCTGGTGCACCGTTTCGTTTTTACCTCAGTGTGCAGTTCTGGAGTCTGTGTGGCAAAAGTTTCCTTCCTTGTGCCCTTTCGCGGACTAACTACTGCGTAAATTGTCGTAGCTGTTTCTCGTCTTAGTTCCCCTCTTATAAGCAGGACATCGAAGCCGTAGATAAGACAAAATAACTTCGACACTACCTGAATGCTAGTGTACTCCAACACTGTGCAGTACTTACAGATTGAAACGTGAGAATTTGAGGCTAAGTGCTGTGCATCTTTCCGCTTTCAGCATCTCTAGCTTGTGTGACCTGCCACGGCGCACTACTGCTGATTCTAAGATTGCGGTATCAAATCCCACACCACCATGCCCGCATTTTGACGGAGGTGGAATATTCTAGGCCCATGTACGAAAGATTTAGGGCACATGTTAAGGAGCACCAGATGTAAGTGGATGCATAGTATGCAGAAATGCAAATTGTAATGGTCGAAATTTCCGCTGCCCTCTACTAAGGTGCCCCTCACAGGTTTTGGGACGTAAAACTTCGACAAATATTATTGAAACCAAGACAAGCATAAGGGACATTATCTGCAGTTTCTTAACTATAGTGTGATGAATATCTTTTAAATTCCTTTCAATTTAATTGAGAATAGCCGCACTGCAGTTAAGAAACCACAAATAACATCCCCCCACATTTTCCTTGGCCTATTTGTCTGTCAGTTTCATCAGTTATGCATAACATAGAAAGTGACCCCCTTGCACAATTCTTCTTTCATAACAACTATTACTATATTTGAAATCATAACAGTAATTTTGACTTGAATTTGTACATCAGAGCCATCATTACCTTTATTGGCAAGCTATGCAGCAACAGTCGTGAAGAATCGCTCGTAGCACATGTACTAAACAAAAAATGTCGCGCTTCAATCCGTGAGCACAGTACATGTGCTAACATGCTGCGTAATGCTGTTCTTCCAAGATGCCAGCTGCACCGCACCTGGGCACGGCCAAAGCCATTGCAGCTTAACATAGGCAATTACAACCTCTTTCCAGCCAAAACACTATTTAAAATAATCGACGGGGTTTAACATTCCGAAAAACACAATATGATCATGAGAGACGCAGCTATGGAGGGCTCCAGAAATTTAGCCCACCTGGGGTTCTTCGACACCCACATGAATCGAAGTACACGGGTCGCAAGCATTTTCACCTCCGTCACAAATGCAGCCACCGCAACTGAGATGGTCGCACTGATTCATTGCTTCGAAGCTGCTTCGAAAAGTGCAAAGATTGTCAAAAATTGAAGTATAAATACCCATGCATCATTTGCCCAAATAGTCTAACACTCTTCACAAGCCCAGTCCCATTTGACAATTAAGAAGTCTGCAAGACCGGTAGAGATGTCCAGAAAAATTTGTCAGAAGTGCAACACAAATGACATTCCTTCTAACTGCACTTGTTCACTCGATGTCACTGTGACATTGGTGGGCTTGACCACGAACGACGCAGAATCATGATAACCAGCGGTCCTTGGTTGCCAAAACGCTCATGTCGGCAGGCCTTTGCTCGTAGCAGCTCTACAGCCAAGAGTACGCTCACATTCCCAGCCATATCATCCAGTGCCTGGCAGCGAATAGGGGGGGAAAACCACAAATGTGCAATATTACATACCCTCTGTGAAGACAGGCCTAGCTACTTACATGGACTCTGACAGCAGTAACAGTGAAAGAGGCATCTGTGTAGATTTTCACACATTTTGGAAAGAATTTTTATATTTAGACGAGAGATTCAAGATCGGGTGTTGGATGAGCTGTATAACGTTTTGGAGAGTCTGCAATTTTTTTTACTTAATGCCATGATCTTGTCTTGTGATTCAAAAGGCAAGAGGGTGGTTATCAAAACAGCGTTGGCAACTGTTGCACAACCTACAGGCCACAGTCTAGTTTTTTTAGGACATCTGCAGGCTCCTTCATTTTTTACCTGTGATACAAGTCTCAATTTTGACAGCGGCGAGCGACGGTGCGTCCCAAATCACAAACGTCCCCGCACGAGGAGACGCAAGACGAGTATTACTCGAAGCCAAGGTCCCTGCACGTTAAGCTTCCCTTGTCTTCATCACACATATTTTTTTTTGTATACAAGCATTGATGTGTAGCACTTGTTTCATATTTTTTATGTGGATGATCCTTATTTGTATGTAATGTTTATTTTTCTTTTCTATTTGTGGTGTTTGCATGGTGGCATGCCTCGCCAGGGGACTTCTTCGTTTCCCTGAGATTCATTTGGTAAAAGATGCAACGAGTGTTCATCCTGACCTATCACCGTAGCCGCGAGCACGCGCTGTGGTTGACAGTGGAGGTCGGTGATGTACTAAAATGCATGCTTTACAATCGCAAGGGAAGGCAAAAAAAAAAAAGTATGGGGGGCAAATTAAAAAAAAAAAAGACACCCTCATCTATACAGTGCCATATTTCTATCCAGACATTTTTGTTTCTCTTGTAGTATATGTGCTTGATTAAAGACTCGAAGGTTTTTCATGTCTGAAACCTTCCAAGTTTGAACAGTTATCTGTGTTGTCAGATGCTTGCATTGTGTACCTTGGTTAACTTCGTCATCTTTTTCAATGCTTAGTTAAAGACAGGTCGTCATGCGTTGCCGGCCTTAATGGCCATGACGAAAGCCTGGGGTCCTTAAAAAGATATACTTCCCAAAGTCCTGGCATGCTGCAAGTGTTTCGTGTTGTTTTTTTTAATGCTTGGTGTACTCCACCACGCGATGTCCTTGCTCTTAGAGGATCTCTTGCTCCCCCACGCATTGTATTCATTTGTCTGTGGGAACATACGAGTATATCTCTACTTACATTATCATGAAAACCAATAAAGCTTGCCACACCTTGTTGCTCTCAGCAAGTGTCTTTGTGCCTGTTTCTGCAGTTGCATAGTGCCAAGCCATAATTGACAGCTGGCCTTTAATGCAGGCGCTACACTCTGTGCATGTCGCGTGATAATGCAAGACAAAGAGTGGAGACTTGGGCATGGGTAGAAATTTATCTCGGGGTTACGTTGAGTTAACTGGCGTCTATTGTGGACCAAATAAAGTTTCACTCACTCAGTGGAGAGGAGGTATTATTACCCTTTAAAGGCATGGTGCCATCGAGGCTATAACAAGCCTGTTGTGGGTTTCCTCTGTACGCAAGAGAACTCCACACGAAGTATCGGGCACAGCAAAACATTTCGGATACATTTCAATTCACTTCCAAGGTGTGCCCAAATGCTCATTATCTCAACCGAAAGCCATCGCTAGCGCATCCAATGAAAGTTGCAGGGACGTCACACCAGATCTGCAGTGACGCCAGTGACCTCCGCCACCTCCACAACAAATCTGCTGTCAAAGCATCAATCACTACATTACTCGCCGCTGGTGCTTGTGTGGCATGTGCATGTGAGGGCAGACAACACAACACAACGTGCGTCACAGCTTTGTGTGGTCACGTGACCAAGCCACCTACACTGCTACGTCACTTCCCAACTCGCGTCAAGACACGGAAATGAAAAGTTGGCCACATCAATAAAGCTATAATAAATTATTAAGCGAAAATTCATGAATGTTGTTGCGTGTATGCATGAATCGTGGACATGAATTTTGGTGCTTTGTGGTACTATAAAAAAATGCTTGCAGCAAAAATGCACAAGTCGCAAATTTTGTGGTGGTGCCCACATCTTCAGAGAGAGTGTGTGTGCATACAATCACACCCAAAATGCAACACAAAGGTATTCAGCCCTGCCCTTCCCCTTTACGGCTGGTTCATGTTCATAACAATGCCTTACCTAGCTTTCACGTCATGTGGGAAGCCGATACTGCGAATATCAGTCGTATCACCTAGCATTTTTCTCTTCCAAAAACATGTGTGCCCACTCCATCATCTTTCTGCTCTAGTATTTTTTTCAAACATCAAAACGTCCCTTGCTTCACTGCATTTAGCGGTATCGAGGCAAGAAAATCAACAGTGAACAGCAATATATTGGGAGGCTTGCGCATTATTCTCGACCGGTGCGATGGTGGATTACCCGCGTAGGTCTTAAGCACAGAATGTCGAACAATAGCCCAGCGCGAACTCCTACAATGTCTGTCCACGAAGTACATTTGACAGAAGCATATTGAATCGGTGTAGCGATGGGCTTGCCTGAGTAACCAGGGGCGTAGAATCCTTTAAATTTTAGTATTTCAGCAGCAGGCGCCTTTTTGCCGCCATGAGCGTCGTTTGACACCCGTGTGTTTCCTTCGCCGCTTTTAAAACTAATTGGTTCTAGAAACGTTGTACTGAGGGCAGGGGGGTTGCTCAATTTCTGTGACTCATGTGCTTCTACTCGCTAACAAACGAAACTACACGCACCACACGCGTCCGTCACACACACCCATACGGGCTTACCTTTGTACTTTCGAAGAGGCATTTACGTTGAATGACAAACACGCTTCAGCACGCACAAGTTGCCAAACTAGTGCACCCAGTCAATGTCGTCGCCAATCAACACACTTCGTTGAGTAAACTAGAGCAAGCAGGTAACAAAACGTCGAACTACCCGCGCCTTGCCGCCTCGCACTACGTCAAGACAAATTGGCTTGGTTTGGCTAGAACGTACTAGAACTGGCTGCTTAACAGCGTAGTTTCTGTTTCTGGACAGAGCCGTGATCACGCGGTTGGCAAGTTGACCACGAGGCGGAATTTTGAGTGTGCAGAACGTGTCAAAAACTGTCGTACGCCCACCACACCGCCCAGAACACACCTTTTCAGAGGAGAGAAAAAGCGCCGCCATCATGGGCCATACCGCCATGCTGAGCTGCGCTACAGTGTACTAGCATACACCCAAAGTTGCGCTAAGACCCTTGACAGTGCTTTTTTGGTGTGCCATTCCGTCTTAGCGCAGCCCAGAGAGGATTGTGGCGGCGTGCGGGGAGCAATCTCTGAAAGGGTATACAGCACCCTCATGGTTTGGCACACCATTGTGGGTAGGACTTCGAATAATACAGTCTACATACCTGTGGTCATCACCACAAACTGACTCATATACACGGCAAAGGAGTGTGCATTAGGTCTCGAAGGTTAACGATTATTATTAGGTAATAGTCAGTTCGAGCAGTGGTGCGTGCTCTTTTGTTTCACTCGGCCTTTTAGTACTTGGTTGATATGTGCCGTTAAATGTCCCAAAATTACCATATGATTATGAGAGACGCCATAGTGGAGTGCTCCGGAAATTTCAACCACCCGGGGTTCTTTAAGCCTTTTAGTACTGTTTTGTGCTCATTATTATGTACACAAGCGAATGCAACCAGCGATTAACATTGCAATTTTTGTGGAATTTAGTTGAAACAATGTGAACAAAAATCGAAGACATACTGAAAATTATGAACTCGGAGACTGTTTCGAAGTCTCCGTGTGGAATTCAGTGCATGAAACTTTGGACCATTTCCTTTTTCCTTCAAGCAAGAAACACGTGGCAACAACAGCACCCCCAGTACAATCAACAGTGTGGAAATCAACGGCACCCCCAGTACAATTCATCAGTGTGCAAAATGATCTAGGGTACGCGTTTTACTCTTGAATGCGAAGCATTTCTTAGCGAACTTCGGTGACTTTGAGCGTATCTATCTATCTATACATCTATCTATCTATCTAGCTGCCTACGACCTTTAGCTTTCCTGGCCGTTTGGATAATGGTATCGATACCAAACTTGGTATGGCATGCCAAGACTATATGACGAGCATATTTGACTAGTCATAACATGAAAATTATGATATGTATGTCATGAATGTCATGATTTAATTTTCATGGTCTTGCTGCTCTTGGGGTGGCTCCGTTCAGATGACATGTTGCAAAACTCGTGTGGCATGACATAATTGCATGGCAAACACAAGCGACAGACCCTAACATGAAAATCATGACATGCAAGTCATGTAACATAACTACATGCCACGTTTATGATGCGCTGGCTGCCGTTTCGCTGTCTTCACTGGTACGATATTTGGTATTATGGGACGTGAATCGATGACGAAGGTATGAGACAAGCTCAAACATGACAAACATGAGATGCGTATCATGTGAACATGACCACATGCTACACTCATGATGCGCTCAGGGCCGTTTCCATAGCTTCGCATATGTCGAATTTGGTATTACGTGACGTCAATAAATGACGAAGGTATGCGACTGGTGCAAACATGATAATCATGAGGCTCGTGTCATGTAACATGACAACATACCACGCTTATAGCGTGCTCGCAGCCGTTTCACTAGCTCCACATTTACTAAATTTGGCATCACGGGACGTGATGACGAATGTAAACGACACATCCAAAGCGATAATTATGACACAGAAGTCATGTACGGCATAATTTACCTTCACCTCTTAACATTGTGGTGATTTGAAAGTGGCATACCAACCTTTCTCATTCGTGCTTCGCATATCATCGATTTCCAATTTACGTGGGATCTGCCTTTTTTTTTTTATCTTCAGGGGCCTTACAATCAGCCAAGACGCACGATTAAAAGAACCGCAAACTCTTCAAGAGATTTGAAAAGTTACAAAAACCGGCTCATTGCGCTGCCCGCATGACAGCGCGAAGTAACCTTGCTATTTGGTCATTTTAGCGACGCAGGCGGCGCCATGTAGCAGTGCTCTGAAGCTGTCACACGGTGATAAAAATGCGACGCAGTTAGGTCTCTCAGTAGTCATGTACGCGTCTTCACGCTCTGCAACGCTGACGTGTTTAAACGCTCGCGACATCACTAGTGTACTAGAAGTGTAACATCACCGTCTCGTCCGCCATCTTGCCCTTCCGTTGCGCTGCCTATTCACCTTTTCATAAACGCCTCCTTGGGCACCGCCATAGCCCTCCATGGGCTGTGCGAATTTGCGCGTCCCCTCGAAAATGCACTGGAAACGCTGCGCCCTTAGTCTTAGTACTCCCGCGCACAGCCCATCATGGCGGTGTTTTTTTCCTTCCTGTGAAAAGGTGTATAGTCGCTGGAATTATCGAATACGCACTCTGCTGTAAAGCCGCATCGCATGCACACGGCGTGCACGTGTGCGCAGCACGTGAGCACTAGCCTCCGTGATACAAGCCACTATACAAATACAGGATTGATTATTAAGGACTCGCTTGTTCACCGGCGTATAATGGCAATCGTGCTCGCCGACCACTGTTTGCAGTATACATGGCACACACAACTTTGGATGCGCCTCGGATCCAAAACTACGTTTCACGGCGTTTTCCGCGTTACTACTTCATGCTTACATGCCTTGTCAAGCACTAAAGAAAACTGGCAGCATCAAACTCGGTTATGAGACCCCTTGCAAAACTAGACAGCGGCTTTAAAGCTGCACATCAAGTGCAGATTAAGTTTCATCACCTGAATTTTTTTTTTCAAGAGCGCCCAAAGCATAGCACATAAGCGTTTTTGCACTCTGCTTCCCATCAAAACACTTCCATCACTCTGAGTAACGAACCTACGTCCGTTGCGCTAAATTAAAGTCTGGAGATTTTTTTTGTTCTTTTGAGCAAAATCCAGGGACAAGTGCAAACCCTACAGTGCCAGAGCAACAAAGCAACCACAGTGGGCCCAGACTACTTTTCAATGATACTACGCAATATAAGTGATACAGCAATGCATATTGACGGACGACAGATGAAATTTATTGCAGGATCCTGAACTGAAACAAGCTTGCAAAACAATCTGAAAAACAAATTCCTGCATGAAGCTGGCGTATGTGGTGCTGCATGTCTACATGCTTGTTTAGCGCCATGTGTATGAACCTGCAAGAAAAACAACAAACAATTTGCACAACACGTCTCATCTTTGTGTGAACAAATGAAAAAGGAACTCGCGAGAATAATATGCCACAATATGTGGCTCAAAAGCAATACATTCGTCCGCCATTTTATGCAGAGGATGCGATATGAGAGCAGAAAAAAAAATTCAAAATTTGCCAAGAACTGTTTCAGCGATGCAGCGGCATAGCCACACGGAAATATTTGTTTATATTGTTATAAATCTGCACTTCCTAGATTAGCACTGCGGGTACTTAGGATGAGCACAATTGGCAGACAGCTCCATGCCACACTGAGTACTTATGACCACCAGAGTAATTGAGCATGTCACACTTACTATGCACTAATTTCAAAATTAATCAATACTCCTATGTATATGCCATCCTGATTATAATTTTGTATCATAGTTCACACATCCTACTTCAAATAACTAAATATTTTTCCATAACTTTAGCATGAAATATTTAACACCGAGCCAAAACTTGCCTTTGAAAACCCCACTTCGCATCTTCCATATGCAACTTCCAATAAACATTTAAGTACATGGAGAAACGGTATCGATGCATCAAGCAGAAGCATACTGAGGAGGCAACACCACCTATAAAGGTTTGCTGCCCTTGAAAACCAGTTATTCCACTAAAAATTATGAGCAGGCTACATCATTCAAGAGTTGAAGTTTAAGATTAACACAAATCACCGCAAGCCTACTGATGTTGAACTATGTGACAAATGGCTCTTCCGATGCTACTTAATAATCTCGCACTAGTTGGCACCACAATGCTTTCTCTAATCCTCTACTGTGCTCAGATTCTGCAAATCTTGATGCTGCAACGTTAATAGAGAAACGTAGAAACAAGAAAGATACAAAATTATGTCCATAGAGTTTCATACAATAATACCGAGAGGGGAATCTGGTGCTAGTGTCTACGCGGGCTCTTTCAGCAGGGCTTGTACCCTCATGGAAATTATGGGAAGTACAAGCTTCGGATCTGCTTCGGATGGATTACGTTCTTAAGGTTCGCGACACTGCTTTTCCGAGTATAAAACAATCTCATATGAGCGTATATTTAATTTAAACTTGCTTCATTTATTTCTACACAAACTTTATTGCAAAAAGTTTTTGTGACCAGGTGGCAAAAGTGAAAACTGGCCAAATTCAACCATCAGGGTATGCGTTGCTCTGCCACTGCGTTCCGAATTTCGCATAAAAATTTAATGAGTTTTTTGACAACACTTGAAAACAAACATGCTTGTTTTTCTCTGGAAAATACGCATTATCTATTTATAGAAATAACAGTACAGTATTAAGTAATAAGCGCGTAACGTTTCGTCTTCTGCGATGCTAGGTGTGTCTGTCCAAGTATTCTGCCCCCAAAGAACCTCAGGTTTGTTGTGAAGTAAAGTCAGCGGAGCGTGACGGTGGGTCTGCTTAGCTTCGCCATCGTTTTGCAGTCGATTTAAACCGAGTTTAGGCAAGACGTGTTTGTGAAAAAACATGAACTCGATGCAATATCATGCACTGGCATGAGACTCTACATCTATGCGCAGCGGTGAGTGGACGGCGCTTCGTTTAAACTCTCAAATACGACTCGTAAAGCTCGAACATTGCAGCAAATCAGGAGACCTAGCGGTCATCAGCATCTTTGAACAACAAAGGCGCTGCTTCAGTGCTTTGCACCCCCCTCCACTACCCACGCTTCGCAAAGAACGAAAATGAAACTGTAGAAAAAAGTTTGTAGATGGTTCCCTAGCTAACTCTATCCAATCCGAAGCCTTTAATTCCTATAACTACCATAGAGGTACACGATCGCAGCGACAGATTCCTCTCTAGGTATTATTGTATGAAACTCTATGATTATTTCTTTCCGTTATCAAGCTTGCAAGTACTAACTTAAAGTGAAGAAATTTTGGGTCAAATGACAGTTCAATAAAACAAAATGAAACTAAACTTGATTGCACTTATTAAACACTGTGCTAAAAAGAATGACAGTCAAGAGTTAAACATAGCATTTACAGTCACACCTGCTGAAAATGTACTCCCATTACCCAAAGATTCCTTTGAAATGCTTATTTGTACAGTTTTCATGGTGTGAGTGCTCTGAACTAATTTTGCTACAATTATCAATTTGTTGTTTCTATACTTGGTACGTTGAGGTATGACAATGAGAGAAACGGGTACATTTTGTGAAGAAGCGTCAACTTTGGCAGCAGGTAAGCAACGTTTGCATTTGAAGTTTGTGTTCGATTAAAAGGCTACAGATTTGAAAATTGTCAATTCTTTTACATCAAATAAAAGGCCATTACAAGTACGTAAAACTTACTGGTTACTGCGTTACTGCGCTAGCGGCCTGAAAAATGAAATGCACGTTCTTCGAAGCTAGTTTCGGTTCCTACCCTACCCCAACGCCGCAACACGGTACGAGATTCTAGTCCATGCTTATGCAAGATATCGTGACGTTTCCATGGATGTTACGCTGCGCGGCTCCACTGGTGATGCACGAGAGGCGATGTGCTTTGGTGCCAGATGTCGTCATCACAACTAGCTACACTGGGGCATGAAGTCACCCGAGTTGACACTGTAGCCCGACATGCTAATGTCGATGACAGTGGGTGTGCTATGAAGATACCGACTTCCAACATTAAAATAAAACATTTTGGCAGTACCTAACCGGCTTCACAATTTTTCAAAGACGTCCTTGTATACAAGCGATTTGTATACCAGAGTGGACGAAGGTACAAAAATGGTGCCAACACCCCTTTAAAAGGTCACTAAAGAGGAACAAAGACCGTTTATTTTAATAAACTGCACTCTGAGAACTCAATGCCATAAATTTATCCATTTTAACTTTATTTTATTAGTAGAGAAAATTAAGGTTGAAGTTTTATTTTTAAATTTCACACCAAAACAACCACACTATGTAGAAAATTTCAAAATGAGTTTTTTTATTTTCGTGAAGAGATGAAATTTTTGGAAAACTTCGTATGCAAAAGTATGCACTCGCAAATGAAAATGTACTTCATTTTTATTACTTAGAAGCCTTGTAGGACCCAGAAGCCCTGTTCAAAATTTATGACTTCACGGCGTTCGGTGTGGGAATCTTAAGGTGGCATCTCCAACCCACATTTTCTTTTCGCTCGTTTTCTCGCTTACGAAGTGTCGTCTCGTGTCTAGAGCGGTATTTTGGAGATTGTGAAATTGTACTATACCAAGACCCGAAACATTGTTTTGCTCTTTAGCATCCCTTTAAGCAGATAACACTTCAAAACAAGAACTTCTAACACAAGACGAGAATTAAGAAAAGTAGCATACCAGATGTGTAGCCGCGGCCTGGTCCGTGCGGGAGGTCGTTGTACATTGGCTGCCTGGAAGCACAAAACAGAAGAGCAGCGCAACGTGAAACATGGGGCAAGGTGCACCTGCTGTCTGGCGACTACAGTCCGAAAGCCTGAGCATGCAGACGAATGCGTCTGGGGCCTACAGGCAGCGCTGGTGTCAATGGAAAGCTATACCCCAGTGGATTGTTTCACCGCACAGCTTGTCTGCTTAAAGCAAACAACGCAGGAAACTACACGTAGAGTACGGCATTCCAAGTGAGCTGTAGGTCGTAGTGCTGCTGAGGGAACCAGGTATTTAGATCACCGAACTTGCAAATTCTGCAGGCCCATAGCAATCTGAAAAGTGCTTGGTCCGCTGAGACTGTGCGGCAAAGCGAGACAAGTCCAATAGCAGGCCACCTATAATGTTTCTCCCAGCTGCTTACCATGTGAAGATGCCAGTACTAGACATAAACCTGGTCCACTATTTATCCCCACTTTCCTTGTCACCTACCATTCTCTGCATCAATTCACCTGCTTCGACTTCACAACAGATTTACAGTAGGGCTAAGTGTGGTTTCCATGAATTCAGCGTAAAGAAGCTAGCATTGATGACTGTTACTACGGCGCAGCAGTGGCTTAGACTTTAAGGCCACTGCATATGCACGTCACCTCTTGCTTCTTTTTGTACTACTCGAGCAGGTGGTAGCGTACTTATCAGCACGCACAGGGAAACGATGAGCACAGTAGAGCATTGCCATACCGTCCTTTCCTCTGCTTAACCAATGAGTGACCTACGAGTTAGAGCACAAGAGATTGTCCACAGATCTCAGAATTGGCACGTGATGAGCTTCGCAGTTTGCAGATGACAATATTTAGTATACTTTGCTGCAAGTCTTCCAAGCTGATTCCCACAATAAACATCCTACCAGATCCAATTTTAGTAACTTTAGTTGGTACCATGAATGTCGGCATTTAAAGGGCCAGTAAACAGGCTCAGACTTTTTTTTTACACCCCCCATACAAGCTCGGCAATTCGTAGATTAGACCGCAGCAATCATGTTTTCTGAATATTACAGCGCTGTAGGCAGAATATGCAGAATGACCATTTTGATGAAGCCTTCCGACAGACGTGTTCAAATGAATGCCAATTTGTGGAGGTGGCTGCTGCAGGAAACCACGGCCCCTTTCAAGAAGAGCCTTGTTACCCCATCCTAAAAACAGTACAGGCTTGTAACGATGCTCCCCATTCACAGTGTGTCGTACTGTCGTACTGGTTGACAACGCTTTCAATGAGAAGGCAAGGCTGCAGTTTTGTACAGCAACAAAAGTGAGGGCTGGGAGAGCTTGTATGTATCCATCTTAATCAAAAGACAGTGTTGAAAGATGCATATGCACAAAGAAAACAATGATACACACAGTACCCTTGTCTTTTTGTTTAACGGCACCTTTAGCGCTGTTTTTTAGTTAAGGTTTGCACAGTTCACTCAGCGTGCAAAGGCCACTTTTCAGGGGGCGCAGCTGAAATGACCCATTGTGGGTGATGAAATGGTCTATCTATTCTTCGTAGGCGATCTCTGCGCAGAATTGTGGATCCCAATGGCAGGGTAAACGTCCAACTCTTCAGTCCCCACCCCCCCACCCCCCCACCCCTGCAGGCAGCCCGCACTTTTCTAGACTCAAGGAAACCTTGAGTCTAATATTAATTGTTGGGGTTTCACGTCCCAGAACCACCATACGACTGAGAGATGCAATAGGGACGTGGGGTTCTCCCATGTGCACCTAAATCTAGGCACACGGGCCGGGATTCGATCCCGCAACCAACGGGTCAGCAGCCGAGTGCCTTAGCCACTAGACCACCGTGGCGGGTAAGCCTCGAGTCCAAAGCAAGCGGATCCAATGCATTTACTTTTTTCTCAGCTGGGGAATGGCCGTAATTGTGCTCGTTTTTTTTACAGGGACACTAGAGAGACGATTTTGTGCCCTACTAGTAAATACTACTGCACACAATGCCAGAAAAAGTACTCTTACTAAAATGTCCAGGGAGCCAAATTGAAAGAAAAGAAGCAGGATTGCCTCGATTTGCTAGGTGTTCTGATTTATTGACCCTACAAATAACCTTTGGCTACATGTCCGACTAGCATTTGTTTTCCTTATATATAAGGTGAAATAAAATTCTGACTTAGATTTTGAAGCTTATGCACCAGTTGACTGCTATATTCACAGATTTTGGTGGAATGTGTACAGACTCAGTAAATTTTTTTATAGTAGTGCGAAAAAAAAGAAAGACTACAGTATACTTTAAATTGAAAATGTTTGAGACTCAGCTACAATGGCCCAATGTGAAAAGACACTTTATAATCCATGACATTGCAGATTTCCAAGCACCAACAATTTAATGACATTTTTTTCAATGACTAGTCCATTTACTTTCAAATAAGGGTGTTTCTCTCTGGTGTCCCTTAAAATACATGAAGTCATATCATTATGAAATAGCATTAAGGCGTTTCCTGGAGAAAGGCCTTAATTGCAGCATCCGCTTTATGGGAAACGCACTGCTGCTAATGACAGTTTTACAAAATTACCAACATTCTGTGATGAGCAGAAAGAGTGAACCGGTGTTCAAGGAGTGGTGAAACTATGTTCTTGCGAAAATGTGCTGTTATCCTGGAACAACGTGTGCGCGCCATTGGTGTCCGCTTGCCCAATGGTGAAAGCCAGCAGATATCTTGCATCGTTTGAGAGAGATCCATAGATGAAAACAAGAAATGTCCTTATTCGAAGGCTGCTTTGCTGTTCCTTGTGAGAAATCAGTGAAGGCAAGTCACCCACTAAAGATAGCAAGCAAGGTCCCAGGCTGATCCAGTGCTGTCAGAAGGCCGACTCAGAAAGCTGTCATCCAGTTTCCAGAGCAACATGCAGAATGAAGGCAAGCAGTGATCCTCTGTAGTCAATGGCATCTATCGATGTAGGCAGTAATGATCCAAGTGTCCAAAAGTGGTTTGCAGAGTTCAGTGGCCAAAGCAGCTTTGTCCAGGGTTGCCACTGAAGAGCTTGCCACGCGTCGTTGACCATGGCTGGCTTATCATAGCCAAGAAACTGCGCAGTTGCGCTTATAGCTAGCACGGCTATGAAGTTATGCCATGGTCAACAGCCAGGAAAGATCCACTGATGCAGAAAAGCAATCATCCAGTGGCATACAGGAGACCTTCACAAACAAAGACCTTAGCACTCCAGTGTCGTAAAAGGTTAATGCAGTGCCCAAGTGTTACACAGGGCACTCACTGATGACAGCAGTTAATTGTCCAGTGCTTCCCAAGTCCCATTTTTCTTGAGAAAAGCAAGCCACAGATAATCCTGCTGTGTCATTTACAGAATACAGAAGGATGCATTGCTGAAATGAAGTAATCGCCAAGCAATCAAGTCCAAGAGCATGTCCACAGCTGAGGAAAGGTCACAATGATCCAGCAATTTCCAAGACTGACCCATTGTGAAACACTACCAATAGTGCACGTTTTTTAAGAGAGGCTCCTGTAGTATGAAAGTTACCACCAGCCAGCCTTTTACTTCATCCTTAGGCGAGAAGAATTAGCGACGGTTTGCTGTGAAAGGCAGGTATTTTGAAGTCGTCGAACTGTAAACCACTTGTAGCAGAAAGCAGCAATGGTTCACACCCCAGAAGCGAGCCACTGGTGATGGTAATTGCATAACTTACAGTGTGGCCATGAAGGCATGCAGTCCTTTAATATTTCCTGGGAAGCATTTTCTAAGGATCCACTGCAATGCAGGATAAACCTATAGACAAAGGTGAAGAGAGCCATACGAAATACATTTATCCAGCATTTCACCACCCTTTAGCCCCGAGGTGCTCTTCCAATATTGCAGCCCAAACGCATTCTACATGGCAGCACAATGACTTGAAGACCCCAGTGATCCAGCATGAATCACTGGTCTGTAAATAGGAGCAAGGTTTGAGAACACCACTGAGAGAGCCATCAGAGACGTCGTTCATAACTGTGCCGCCTTGCCGCCACGCCCACCCACGACACTTTCAACTTGCATCTTCCACATGGGGAAGGCACAGATCGTACGAAAGCCTGAAGAAGTGAGCCTGAAGAACTGAAGACAGCTGATCTGTGAAAGAATTCATGTTTGCCGAGCCAATGCAGCAGCCCAGACACAAGCACAGGCCTGGGTGGTGAAGCACAAGCAGCAACTGCGCACCGAGGATCCAACAGCCTTCCGACCCAAATGCAAATGACGACGACCAGCCAAGAAAGCGGTGTTACAGGCAGAGAAGCGTCAACATTGCAATAGTGGAAATGCATTTATTGGGGCTGAAGCCCACCTTCAGTGCAAGTTCCTTGAGTGAAACTTTGGCTTCGGCTGCGACGTATGCAAACGCCTGTGGCCGTATGTTTCGGCTTCAGTGATTAACCATCTATATAAAGTGCTTGGGCAGAGATTTTTTTTTAAACTACATCTGCCCTTCGATAAAGACAGAGCAACATACCGAATCTAAGGCGTCACGAGGGCAAGGGGTTTATGACACTGTTCGAGGTAATCCACCAGTTTCATGGAGTGGCCAATGCAGATCTATAGTGGCCGTGATGGGTTCGATGAAGTAGTTGAATAAAATTTGCTATAGGACCTGGTAGGGTCCATAATAGCTGTCTGACAGATGAGATACCTGGCGTAGAAGTGGGAGGCACCCACATCCAAACAGGAGTTGGGTGAATACTTGTTGTGTGAATGCCCGTGGTGGTAGTGAGAGTTCGTTAGCCTTTGTTCTTGTATTGTAAAAGAGTGAGCAAGCTTCTGGTATTCTTCATTAGATGACAAACAAGTATGTCCAACTGAAGTCCGCATCAAAGCACCAATTGATCTGCATAAATGGGCAAGCAGCATCGCTGTAAAAAATATCCACTTGAGGTGAAGTTATCCAGCATTCGTTTATGACGTAGTCCAGCACTAGCTATGACTGCTCTACCACTTAAGTATAGAGCAAAGTGATCCAGTGTTTCCTAAAACAAGTAAATAAAGCAACGTCAGTTGCACCAAAGTAGCATATAAAGACTCGTGCATCAAATATATGGTTACAGCAAAAACATTACGACCCTAATGGAAGCTCGGTGTGCCGACTTTTTTACAATTGCATGCGACCATTCAGAAGCTTCAACCTTCTTTAAGCAACATGAAATCACTCCTAATCCAGTTGATGGAAGGCAACCTTAACTAAGAGGATGATCTCCACTTCAACATTTTCATTTGCAAACACTACAAAAAAAAAAAAAAGGATGCGTCATCTAACACTACTGTATATATGAAGTTTGATTTTGGACACTCCGCAATAAATAAGTTGAAGGATTAGCCTGAAGAATAATTACTGCATGCCGTAAATGAATAGCACACAGAAAATGCCAGTTGCAACAGTAAGCCACAGAGTAGTGCTGCTTACTTTATTTGTTCAGCTATTTGCACTTGAATCATGCCTCTGCCTCGATGGAGGCATTTTGACCATGCAGCTTTGCGCACTCGCAACAAAGTATCGACACTGTATCAGCACAGTGTATGTAACCAAGAAGAATTTGATACAAGGTACTTGATCTGTGAGCAGTCATAGTTGATCTCCTCGCCAATGAGTAAGATATTGCTACGAAGCGCTGTCGGAGATAAAGAGGAAGACAGCAAAGAGAAAAACAACACTCGCTGATATCCGCGTGGACTTGTCTCTGCCTTGTATGTCTGGCCTTATATGTTAAGACACACCTTGTAAATATACTCGACGACGCCTTTTCTCCCCCGAGACATTTGGTGGAGGTGCGGGTTGTCCCTTTCACCATCACGACGATTCTCCGTAGCAGCCGTAGTGACTAAGTGTCACTTCGGTCGTCGGCAGCTTGGACATGTTGTTGATTCTTGACGTGTTCGTCCTGATCCTGACAAAGTGCGCACAGTGAAGAATTTTCCTGTGCCGACGTGTGCGAAAGACGTTCGAAGCTTTGTAGGCCTCTGCTCTTACATTTCACGCCCTCCAACAGACCTACTGAAGAAGGATGCGGTTTTGGTCTTCGGTCCTGAACAAGCCACTGCCTTTGCTGAACTGACCACGCGCCTCACGTCGCCACCGATTCTTGGCCACTTTGATATATCCGCTCATACAGAAGTGTGAACCAAAGCCAGAGGCCATGGCATTGGCGTTGTTTTCGCACAGCAACAGCATGGTAGTGACTGCGTCATTGCATACGCTAGCCGTCTTTTATCACTAGCGAAGCACAATCATACTATCACCGAACGCGAATGTCTTGCGCTCGTTTGGACCGTAGGCAAATTTCGCCCATATTTGTATGGACGATCATTCAGCGTTGTCATGGACCCTCACACATTATGCTGGCTGTCATCGTTGAAAGACCCTACCAAACGGCTGGGACGGTGGGTGTTGTCGCTACAAGACTACTCATTTACATATAAAACAGGCTGACAACACGAGGATGCTGATTGTTTGTCTCGTCATCCAGTAGATCCACCTGATCTTTCCAAAAGAGGAGAGTCCACGTGTGCCCAGGCGCTTTCCGCATTGATAAACATCGGAGAGGAGCAACGACATGATCCTCACTTAAGAGAGATCATCAACTGACTGAGTGACCTCAGTACGCCGCTGTCGCTTCGTACGTTTGTGCTCCATGATGGTGTTCTATACTGCCACAACATGCATCCTGACGGTTTCGCGCAGTTGCATGACATTCCTACTGCTGGTCACCTGGGCGTCTCAAAGACCTACGACCGTGTTCAACGCCGCTTCTTTTGACCTGGTATTTACCGCTCTGTTCGTCGTAGCGTAGCTTCGTGCAAATCGTGCCAGCAACGCAAAACGCCGCCCACTCTTCCAGTAGGATGCCTTCAACCCATAGAGATACCATCTGAACCATTTTATAGAGTCGGTATTGAACTTCTTGGCCCTTTTCTTCTATCCATCAGAGGAAGCAAGTGGATAGCTGTTGCCACCGACTACATGACTCGGTATGCGATCACACGGGCTATCCTTAACAGTCGTGCAACCAACGTCGCAGACTTTCTCCTTGAGGATGTCATACTTCGCCATGGCGCTTCTTGACAGCTCATTACAGACCGGGGTCGATAGTTTTTATCAAAGGTAGTCCAAGACATTCTGCATGTTTGCGCTACAAAACAAAAGTTCACCACTGCGTATCACCCTCAGACCATCGGCCTAACGGAGCGGTTCAATAGAACGGGACATGCTCGCCATGCATGCTTCGCCGGATCATCGTGACTGGAACGAAGCTTTGGCATTCGTGACATTTGGGTACAATACGTCTCGGCATGACTCTACAGGTTTCTCTCCATTTTTTTCTCCTGTACAGATGAGAACCCACGCTGCTTTTTGATACGCTCCTTCTGCCCCTTCTTGATATGACATCAGAATACGCTCGTGATGCAATCGCTAGAGCTGAGAAGGCACGCTAAGTTGCCCGCTTTCGGCTTAACACTTCGCAAGAAAAGCATCGACTAATCTAGGACGTTCGCCACCGGGATGTCCACTTCAATCCTGGTGACATGGTCCTTCTTTGGACACCGACCCACCGAGTTGGTCTTTGCGAGAAGTTGACTTCTCCATACTTTGGTCCACACCGAGTCTTGCGCCAACTCACCGACATCACGTACAAAATTGAACCTCTGGAGACCACCACAGCGCAATCATGTGACATCGTTCATGTCACGCGACTAAAACCGTTGCGCTCCGACCAGTCGAGCATCGGGTCGGTGCCGTTGCCGCCGGGGTTGATGCTACGAAGCGCTGCCGGAGATGAAGAGGAAGACAGCAAAAAGAAAAACAACGCTCGCTGATATCCGCATGGACTTTGCTCTGCCTTGTATGTCTGGCGTTATGTGTTTCGACACACCTTGTAAATATACTCGACGATGCCCCCCCCCCCCCCCCCTCTTCTTTCCGTAACAAGATCAGTGCAGTGGGGCTTTAGTACTCAGAAATTTTTCTTCAAGCAGATGTCCACAGTGATCTGCCCCACAGCTGCGTTGGCAAGTAACTCAGAATTATGAAGCTCAGCAAGAGTAAGACCAACACTGTAAACGTAGAGAGACCCCAGATTAAGTCTTATACCTTGTTCTTTGTCAAACTTGTAAGCTTGACAAGGAGCTGTTCTCTGTTGTCTGCCCTGACTGTTGTCCTTGAAGATTCTCGGCCCTAAAAGATGCACTATGCTCGACTGCACAGTGCAGAAGACTCACTATGTCAAACACTATGCGTAGGTATCGAAGAACAGTCTTCAACAGCATGCCTTGACTGTGAAACAAGATATGAACTGTGCCGGTGAGCGTGGTCCATCTCTTGAGTCCATTATCGATGAATATCGCCGACGAGACGTTTTGAATTCCGCAGTGTTGCAACGAGACTGGGTGTCGGCAGCGTCAAAAATATAGTGGGACCAGTGGATCTAGTCCAGTTTCTTAAGCCTGTTAAAAAAAAAGTTCCGTCCATGGGCATAAGCCGGGGGGGGAGGGGGTGCAAAAGGGGCACATGCCCCCTAAAAGTACACCAGTATTTGCCTGCCCACCCAAGCTACACTAGTGGTTCCTCACCTCAGCTTCAGCCGCAACGAAAGATGGATTTGCACACCCCAAGACAAAATCCTGCCAACGCTGATGGTCCTGCCTCGTTCCCCCTTAGCATAAAACAGACATGACGCATAGTGCGAAGGAGTCACAATGTTAAAGGCATGTCCTAGAGCAGTGAATGGCAGCCATACTGTGTGGAGGAGTCAGCTTTTTAACTCCCGTTCGGTGATCACAGCATGCCTTTATTGTAGCAATAAGACATGGACTGTGCCAGTAAGCATAGTCCATCTCTTGATAGTCCATCATTGGTGAACATCGCTGAGCAGACATATCAAATACTGCAGTGTTGTGAAGAGACCAGGTATCGGCAGCATCAAAAATGCAGTGGGACCAATAGAAGTCCAGTCTCTTAAGTCGGGGGGAAAAAAACAAAAACATCTTGCCTGGTTCACACTATGCGTAGCACAGACATGACTCATAGTGCAAAGGAGTCACGATGTCAAAGGCTACGTCTTAGTGTAGTGTAGGGCAGCCATATTGTGTGGAGAAGCCGACTCGTAACTCCCGTTCGAGAATGCACGCTCTGTATTCTTCACTAAGATGGCAGTCTTCTCATTTCGCGTCCCGAGAGCAGCACAACTACAACAGATGGTGTGAACAAATCACCAGGTCAAACACTGCCTTGTCAGTCCCAGAACGGCAGCGCTTGGCTACGTGCTTTGATGGCAGCATGGCCAATGCTGGAAAATCACCCCGAGATGAAAAATTCTTGAAAAGAAGGTGTCACTGAAGCCGTTTCAACAAGCCGTCTAGTCTTGGCTGATAGATGAATGATGTCAAGCACCAAGCCTTCCCTGTGTACAGGAGAACAGCATTTCACAGGGTTACTCTACAGACAGAAAGCAGAGCCAAGGCAGATAGTTGAGCCTTACGCCTTGGAGTGCACAAGGGCAGTGCTTTGCAATTCGCTTTGACAACACCATGGCCAAGAGAAGAGGGTAAAAACAAGCGGCCCGCTGAACTTCTACTTCTCTTGACGAGCAGATGAGATGACCATGAGCACACAGCTCCAGGACACGCAGATGAAGAGGCCGAAGCAAGCGTGCCCCAGCCGAGTCCCAGCCGCACAGCGTGCCCCAGCCGCACAAGAAAGGTAGAGGCCACACATGATGATGATAGCCCCCATGGTACATAACAGCAGCACAATTGAGCACTGATGGCATGCCTTCAAATAAGCAACACAACCTAGACAAATGGTGCAGAGAAGTAGTACCTTAGTCACACTTTACACCTTGTCGGTCTACACAAAAAAATTATGGCAGCTTCGCATCAGTGGTGCCACGAAGTATGGAGCTGGGTGGCCTTTCTTCTTCTCTTTCATTTTGCTTACCGTATCTCTCGTACTTTTTTTGCCCTTTTCTTTAAATATAAATTTCATTCTGCTCTTCCTCCATTTCTTGCTTCCTCTTTCTTTCTATCTCTATCTTTTTATTCCTGCCTTTATCTTGTTTTTTTATTCCTGTTTCTTTCTGTGATGCTTTATTTACCCATCCTCTTCTTCCTCATATTTCTACTCATTTTCACTTCCTATCCCCGCCACCTTGCTGTACTATACTATACTATACGCCGAAGAAACCGGTGCACTGGGGGGACATGAGCGCGCATCCCCCGGAAGCGCTGAAGATGAAGAGGCCGAAACGTGTGCCAGCCGAGTTATTGCGTTGTATGCGCTATACCACTCTTGATTGTGATAGTTTATGCAAACACCCAACGGCATAAGTCTGCTGTAAAAAAGGCAGTTTTACGTAAAGTGCAATTTCAGTAAGCTCCTATTCGATAGAGCTCGAGAGCTGGCAAAGCACGAACGATAGCACACGCGAGCTATCGAACTGCATCCAGGCACTGAACCAACACGTCTGCCTTTGGAGCAGCCACATTGGTACAACGGCCACTTCATCCCAAAGCCGCTGAAGAAAACCTCCGTCCATCCTGGAAAAACCTTCTCTTTAAGGTGGCACCTTTTATGGTGCGCCTCGAGAGCAGCATGGCAAAAAAAAAAAAAAAAAAGTGACCAGGAGTTAACACGTCAACTCCCGCATCTGACGCTGATGCAGAAGAAGGGCAGCAATCCATAGTATGCTTTGACAGCAGTGCGTTGAAGAATGAGAGGTGCTATTTCAGACCATAATCCATGATATGCTTTGACAGCAGTGCGTCGAAGAGTGAGAGGTGCTATCTCAGTCCGTAGGTCCTGTTGACATGCAGAAGTGTAGTCTTCTTATGTATGGGCCAACACCTGCTTGGATGCATGACCAGGAAACGTTGTGTACATCTCTCGTTGGTTTACAGCGGGAAAGATTTCCTTAGTTCAGCGGTAACATGGCATTGCCCAAGACTGCCATCACAAAGCGATGATTTAGTAGGTTCCACAAGCAACCCGCTGAGGAGCATGTCGCATGTCACTGATGAGGAGTGGTCAATCATAGGCAAGATACAATGCAGTGGAATCTAAGGCTGATCTGTCAATAAAGCTATGCTGTGAGCAATAGCCAAAACAGGTTCGCCGATGCAGATGCCCCCCCCATAAGCATTAACGACAAACCTGCTACAGCAGCGCAGCTAGACAGGTGAAGAAGAGAAGTGGCCATGACAACACCCATGTCTCACCAACGTATGGAGGGGCAGCTTTGCGTGGCATTGCCACCCTGAAATCTGCATGGCCAAGATCGCTCAGCCGGCCTCCATGTTGGCATTTTGTAGCAGCGAATCAATTTTTCACGGTGAGACATGACAGCAGCACCAACGCAGTAGCGGATAAGAATCGACATATCGAGCCTCATTGGTTGAAATATGGTCCTCCCCGCTGTCCCTCGATGGCAATGTTTTTAACAACGACAGCGGTTGCTAGGATCCAGCCATCAGTGCCTGTAGTCCGTAAACAAGACTTCTATGTGGCCAATGCGTCGAAAGGAATATCAGACCATAACACAAGCTGCCGGCACCTATTCGATCAGTATGCTTGTGGCTCTCTGCTCAAAATAATCCTTGTCCCAAAAGTGTACCAGACAGCAAAATGGTTCCAGAGATGTTCATAATGTATATGAAACATGAGCCCACACTGCAATGCAAATAGACTAGATAAAGTCCATTTGCACAGCAAAGTGCAAATTTTGGATGCAGCTCCAATTCACTCACCCATGTTGGACATCCCTATGGCATTCTGATGAGAAAACATGGAAGCAGTTCCAAAAAGCCCTTGATGTCAATTAGCATAATGAATAATACCACCTGCAGATGAAGCACGACAGATGACTAATGTGTCCATTGCTGTAGAACTGCTCACAGTGAACATACTATTGCATCGATGTGCTGACCATCCTTGCAGAGCACGGAGGCTCAGATGGTTCGTAACACATTTGGTGTGGCTAGCGAAGAGGGCACTATCTTCTGCTAGGCTCTAGTACTCCCTTGGCATGGCAGTCGCGGAATGCAATGTCCACTGAAAAGCAATTTTTATGTATGAGCTATGAGCTGTACCTTTCCCTTACGATTGACCTGACCCTGTTCCCTACCGGCCCTTGCAGGTCTCCAATGCACATGAGAAGTGCTTGAACGTGGTTTCTTCTTGCTCGGGAAAACTTCATGTTTACTTTTCTTCAGTAGTAACGAATGGATCTCATAATGGCATTGCTCCTCTGTAGAACTGTCTTCCCCAACAAATAGGTCATGTCTGAACATCACTTTCAATTTCAAGTTGTTGGTAGAAACATTTTCTTGCACACATAGTTTATGGATGCATAACATTGGTGTCATATTCTTTCTTGGTCAGGTGCATCTTGAACTTCCTTTCCTTCCCATTTATAGAGAGACAGTGCACATGGCAATGTCAGGCCATATGAGTTGGTCAGATGGCCTGTGTTACAAGTGCCAGTCCATTTGCTGAGCCCAGCGACTTCTATCCCAGAGCACTTGTAAATCCAGAGTCTTGCGAAACTGTGTAGGTCAAATAGCTCAATGAAGCAAAACAAACAAGCTAGTGCAACGCGGCAGGCTATCGAGCCATTGTAGCAGTGTCATGCGCCACACTGGAGGCACCCTGGGAGGACCATTCAAAACTTGTAAATTTACAAGGTGCGCAGAAAACAACCATCATTACCGCTGACACCGCCAGCGGCCTTTGGTGGCTTACCGTCAGCCAGCTACTTGATCCGCACTGCTTTAGAAATGCTATCGCTGACTCTGACCATCGAAACATATTGGCAAACTTGAGCAATACTCATTTATACGATTCCACATGCACCAAGTCACAGTGGCACAGGTTACTGATTCAAGCCACATGCAACTATCATAGATAGTTACCGGAGGCATTCTCGAAGAGCCCCAGGATGTCACTCATGGATGCTGCAAGTGGTTTGCAAGAGCAAAGTGTGAGGCTTCCACAGGTCATAATGAGGTCATCTGTGAACCTCCCTTAAGTAAACTTCCACACGCGAGACTGTGCCAGCACACCGGAGGCCTTAACAGGGCTCAATGATGCAGTCTGAAGGATCAAATTGCTGGATTGCGCAGTAGCTGAACAAAAACTGTTTCGATGCAATGTTGCCCTTGTTAGTGTTTCCGACCATTGCCGGAAATAAAACCCGCAATCATACAGTCCGGCGGGCAGTCGTGGCATTTTGAAGTTGCATGCAGACCCTGAATGTATATGAGCTGTCTGTTCGTGTTTGACGATACTTTTTGACGTCGGCGTGGTCGCTGCAAGGATATTCCCAGATCCTGTAAACGAAATGACAAGAATGAAAGAAGAAACAGTATGATCCTCACATTGGCGGAGGAACGGCCCTCGGAGCTGGACCCTTGGGGACAGCAGCGCGAGGAGGATCGTTGTAGCGAAGATCGTGGCCAGCAGGTTCCCATCGGGAGGCATGGCGCTTCCTATCCGGCGACGGGGAACGGCCACTTCGCTTCATCCTGTCACTCAAACGTGGTGGCGACATTCTATTTACCTCGGGACCCTTCAAGGACATCAGCAAGTTGGGCGTGGAGGCAGCGAGGGAGGCCGCAATGATGTCGGGCCGCGTGGCCTGCAGCACACGCAGCGCGGCGACAACGTCCTGTTGTGTTGGGCCCGCAGTTTGAGAGGAAGAGGGAGCGTATGACTCCCGGACTTTGACCCGCTCCTGGTGCAGCTTTCCCTCCTTGTGTGTTTCCCAGTGGATCACCAGAGTGCCGCAGATGGGGCACAAGTTGCGCATCTCCTGCTCGGAGTAAGTGGCCTTCGGCTCGTTGGGGTGCCTGTCCTGAAGGGTGCAGCCGCGGAATGGCTCGTCGATCTCTTCGACCCGCATGCCCTTCTCGGGGCGGCACTGGTCCCTCCACCTCTCCCGCGAGAAGTAAGAGAGGGGCACCTCTCCGATTTGCACCGTCCAGACGCTGACAGAGTGTGTGACCGGCTTTCGCGATGACGATCCTCGCTCATCCATGTCGGGACCGTGGTTGCTGGCGGCGCTCGCGGTGGGCCTGCGAGGGGCAGTGCCTGAAAGCCTGCTAGTATGCATGGGCGGTGACATGTCACGGTCCCGTGGGGGTCCTCGAGGGGCGACGGAAGGTGCCCTTGGCCTGAAAGAGTTGCGAAACCCTGCCGACCGAAATCCTGTCACAGAGCCACCAACTCTAGCAGGGGCAGGCCTCGACGTGCTTCGGAACCCGGCTGACGCACGGGTGCGTTGTACTCCACGCGGCTGATACCCACCTCGACCGGGAGTTTCAAAGCCTTGGTTCGGCATCCTGCAGAAAAAGTATTGAAGGGGGTAGGAGTTAAACAACCAGATCCAGCCTTTTTATGTTTCTTCTCCTACTCTCCATCTCAAAGCAGACTAAAGGCAAATTAATATGAAGGGCATACTGAGTAAAACATACTGCAATGAGCACTATAAATCCAGATGTAAGACAGTATCCTAAATAGAACAAGTATTTAGCTGCTTTAAAATACAAATTATTACAAAGTAATCGATCTGGTAATTTTTGTTGCGAGCAATCGCACCTGGCATTCGCATGGTGTACCACAACACCGAATGCGATGTCAATCTTACCCTATATGAGTTTTTTAAATGATTTTAATCACAAATATAAGAGAAGAAAAATGTGTGAGACAGTAGAGCTAAAAAATCACTTGTACTAATCAAACCCTTTTTAAAATCCTTTGAGCTATCAAACAGGCCTCAACTGCTAATAATGTGCTCCCAAGCTGCAACTAGTCTTGAAAGCTCGGCAGATACATTTCCTATATACTTGCTTAGACGTTTCTTCTACAACTGAAATAACGAAATGACTCAATTTATTTCATTACACAAACAGTTACAGCATCTAAAGCTCGCACAACTCAAGTCATTGATTGATATATGGGGTTTAACGTCCCAAAACCACCAGGTGATTATGAGAGACGCCGTAGTGGGGGAGCTCTGGAAATTCAGACCACCTGGGGTTCTTTAACGTGCACTCAAATCTGAGCACACAGGCCTACAACATTTCCATCTTCCATCGGAAATGCAGCCGCCACAGCCGGGATTCGATCCCGCGACCTGCAAGTCAGCAGCCGAGTACCTTAGCCACTAGACCACCGCCGCGGGGCACATACAACTCAAGTCATGATACTGGCTTGCGAGATCAGTGCCTACACCACCTCAAAAGAATGAGAACGCATTTTGCAATATTGCATCATTGGGAATGTGTGCATACGGATATTCCGTGATATGCTTCAGCCGGGGCAAACACTGAATATTTAAATCCCGAAAAGTGAGATAGCAGTTGCTTTGGCTAAGAAAAGGTTGGCTCACTTACATTTGGTGCAAGCAATTCGGCTCTTAATAGCACTCCTAGTGAACTAAGAAGCTTGATTACTAGAAACAAAAAGAATGCCCTTAGCTAGCATGCCATGACAATGACTGCTCAAGTGCACAAGAAACGTAATCAGACTTTTACCAAAGTGAAGCTAACATGGCTGCAGTAGTGGGAAAACAGATGGCTTGCACGTGATGTCATAATGGCCACTGACTCAGTAACATGGAGGCCTCAATGACGTAAAGCCAGCATAATCATGTCCCGTTTAACCCTCTTTAGGATGATGAATGTGTGACTAGAGTTCTATTGGCCTCTTTGCTAGTGATGTAACGATAACATTAACACGTGACATCACAACCCTTGCGTGTGCCATGTGATGCACCAACATGGCGGTTTCGGTGACATCAGTGCAAGCCATCTATAAACTGCCTTGCCTAACATCGAGAAAGGAAAGTGATAGAGCTGGTGAAAGAAAATGCATTATATTATCCGTTTCATGTATAGAAATTTCAACAAGAAAATATTAAGCCTTTGCTTCTGCCTAGAAACTGTTGCCTCTGTAAAGCTAACCATGGCCCTCTTGCAGGCGAGTATCTCAGACAAGTCATATCAGTAAATGACTCGCAACTTACTTTTACTTTGCAATAGGTGTGTCATTTTATATTCATACACAATCGAATAGGCAGGAGATTGAACGGTTAATAGTCGTTGTACTGATCAAACAGCGTGGGCAGTTTTATAAGCCTACTTCACACATGCCAAGGCTGTGACCCCTCTTCTAGTTATCCTCATTAGCATACTAATACTGCCAAAGAATGGATAGGCGAGCTAGATGGCAAGAGCTATGGTTCAAAGAACTAAGAGTGCAGGGAAACGAACGCCAGACGAGGCAAAATCGCATAACAGAAGTAATAAGTAGTGCTCAGTCATTGTGTAACGACCAGACTTCGTCGACATTTTTTAACTGCGAACAAGCTACCCTGAGCTGCTTTTCTCAAAACCGTGCAGAATGACAATACTGTCGTGCAATATAAAATCCATAATTCCGTGTCGTCACCAGCTACTTCAAAGTAAACACTGATTACAATGTCTCGGTACTGGCTAATTACAAACACGTGATTGGCTGTTATGTCTCAGAAGAAAAAGGGGGCACACTATATTCTAGAACTTTGATCGCTATCACGCTCGAAAGGCAATGAAAGTGCACCTTGTAACACTGGTTGAACTTGAAATTTATTTGCATTATCAAAAGTGCAGGAATGCTCGGGCAAAAAGTGGAGTTCAATTCTCTTGATAAGTGCCCGAGTCCCCATATACAAGGCATACAAAAAGGGCTACAATATACGCTAACAAGACAAACACTATTAACCATTGCAGAACAACCTTTAGACCTGTACAGCATAACAGAATCTTAACAGCTTGACAGTAATTACAATAGATAAAAAGCACTTATATTAGTGGAGAAACAGTACTGCCATTATGACATGAAGCATTCTCGTATGCTGCACATTTCCATGTTAATGTCTTGTGAAATTGTGATATCTTAAGTCACGTTTAATTACATCTATTGCCGAGTTAAAAGAAGCTCAGGAAACTATGAAAATCAACATAGCCAATATTGATATGAGGCTGTCCGCTGTAGAAACTAGGACGCCTACCACTGACACCGCTCAAAAAGACCTGCTGGCCTTACGAGAACTCGCGGATAACCTAGCTCGTGAAAATGACGAATTGCGACTTGGTCAATCACAGCTGGAGGACAGGCAACAAAGAGACAATTTATTGTTCTTCGGTGTACATGACAGTTTATCGGAAACATGATAGGCCACAGAAGAAAAGCTGTTAAACATGATTTCTAGCTGCTTTACTCCTGTGCTTACAAAGGACGCGCTAGAATGTGCTCATAGAATTGGTGCATTCTCGGAGGGAAAATGCCGTCCGGTAATCGTGAAATTTCGTTCCTTTAAAACGAAGCAGCTGATTCTATACCAGTCAGTGAAACTCAGAGATAAAGGTATCACTGTAAGGGAAGATTTTGCTTTAGAAACGCGTCAAACCAGGAAAAAGCTGCTTCAATTTGCAAAGAATAGGGGCTCGCATCACAAACTGAGGTACAACAAAACTGTACATTAACGGTCAGTGCTATAGCTACAGCGCAGCTTGTGATCATGTTTTTATGGAAAATAATTTTCGGGGACAGACATCGCGTCACGATATCGACGATTCTAGTATCTGTGACTTGTCACATACTGAGCATACTGATCGCTCTGCTCGTCCGCTGGTCCAGAGTCAGCAGTTAACCCGTGATGTCGCTGTTCTACCGCACCCTGCGCCGCTGTAGGGTTGCGCGAGGGGCAGTCGTTCAGCGCCTACTACCGCAAATTCTGTCTCTTTTCTTTTTACAAATATTAGAAGTTTATTACCAAAGCGCGATGAACTTGACTCTATAATCGATTCCTGTGATGCTGATGTTGTTTTGTTGACTGAAACATGGCTTTCTTCTAAGGTAACGAGTATGGAATTGTTTGATTGTAGAAAGAAGTTCAACGTATTCCGCTTCGACAGAGGCCAAAGGTGTGGCGGTGGTGTTTTGATAGCTGTTGCAGATAATTTTGTTGCGTTGCCCATTAATTCCCCAAGTAACCTGGATTTAGTTTGGGTTGAGCTTTGCGTACGTTTTAGAAGTTGATCTTGGGCATATGTTATCGTCCCCCGTCTTCGTGTCCCACTTTCGTTGATGAATTGCATGACACGCGTAACATGATCACTGTACATTTTCCCAACACTGCTATCCTCTTGGCTGGGGATTTCAACTACCACTCGATTGTGTGGAATAATGCATTGCCTTATCCTAGCCCTTTCTCGACTGAATGTAACAAGTTTTGTTGACTTGTCTGGACTTCAACCTGCCACAACTTGTCTCTGGACCTACTCGAACTACCTCAGCCACATCCAGCATTTTAGATCTTGTTCTAACTAACATACCGCATCTTAACTCTTCACTCGTGTATCTACCTGGTCTCAGTGATCATTCGTTACTCCATTTTGATCTTGAAACTCCTGTCTGTAAACACATCAATCAGAAAAAATATATTAGAGACTATAAACGTGCTGACTGCAACGCGATGAATCGTGAGCTAGCTCTTTTTCTCAATAATTACTTGCGGGAGTTTTCACTGCGCTCTGTGGACACTAATTGGGAATTGTTTAAGGGCATTGTTGAGCGTCTTATTGACGCTGTTGTGCCGCTCAAATCTTTGAGGTGTGAGAGAGAATTACCTTGGTTTAATAAGTATTTGAATAGACTGTCCAATAAAAAGAAACATTTGTTTCGCTCTGCAAAGGTTATGAATTCCGAGGTGCAATGGGAATCCTATTGTTTCGTGGCTGCTGAGTACAAAGCTGCGTTAAAGAATGCCAAGGACACGTTCAACAACCACACTTTGCCTGCTATGCTTATTAACAATCCTAAACAATTTTGGAATGTAATAAACAAGAAATCCACCACCACATTGTTACTTACATCTACTGATGGTGTTGCAGTCCCATCACACGAATGTGCTTCTGTTCTCAACAATGTTTTTGCGGCGGCTTTTTCTAATAATGTTTCTTGCGATGATTTTAACCACCCTGTTTTTGAAGCTCCTCCTATGGACCCTGTTATTTTTTACGTATCCGGAATTCAGAAGATTATAGAAAATCTTAAAGTTTCTTTTTCTTGTGGCATTGACAACATAAATTCCAAATTCTTGATTAATACAAAGTTGTATTGTTCCATAATTCTTAATAAAACTGTTTGAACAATCCCTTGAAACAGGTTGTATTCCCAATGATTGGAAAGTTGGGAAGGTGATTCCTCTGCACAAGTCTGGAAATACACATTGCCCTGACAACTTTCGTCTCATTTCTCTCACTAGTATACCTTGTAAAATCATGGAGCACGTCATATACTCTTATCTCGTCTCTTTCTTAGAATCGAATTCTTTTTTCACTATAGCCCAGCACGGATTCCGTAAGTCATTTTCATGCGAAACCCAACTCACATGTTTCACGCATGAACTTCATTGCATCCTTGATCACGGATCTCAGGCAGACTGTATATATTTGGATTTTTCAAAAGCCTTTGACAAAGTTTCGCATGGACTTCTATTTCTTAAACTACGTAATCTTAACATTGACCCTAATGTACTTGCATGGTTGATCTGTTTTCTTTCAAACCGCTCACAATTCGTAACAGCAAACAACTTTGACTCACATCCTTTACCAGTCCGTTCTGGTGTACCTCAGGGGTCCGTTCTCAGGCCCCTTCTGTTTCTAATCTATATAAACGACTTACCGACTAATATTTCTTCTTCAATAAATTTTTTTGCAGATGATTGTGTTATTTATTGTGAAATTAATGACAATAACGATGTCTCTTGCCTTCAATCCGACATTAACAAGGTCATGGACTGGTGCAACACTTGGAACATGAAACTAAACATTAATAAGTGTAAGCACATGCACATTTCTCGAAATTCTAGCCCAGCTTCCACTTACCACATTAACAATGTCTTTCTTGAAACTGTACTCTCTTATAAGTACCTAGGTGTTCACATTTCTTCTAACCTGTCTTGGAAAACTCATATTCATTATATCATAAATAATGCCGACCGCATGCTTGGGTATATTCGCAGGAACTTCTCTCATTCATCCAGTTCAATAAAACTATTACTTTATAAAACGCTGGTTCGCTCAAAATTAAAGTATTCTGCAACTGTCTGGAGCCCCTGCATTGAATCGCTCATTTCCGATTTAGAAGCTGTGCAGAACCGTGCCTGCCGTTTTATACTCTCCAACTATCACCGAACAAGCAGCGTAACCGCCATGAAATTAAGTTTGTCACTCCCTCCTCTTTCTCATCGCAGGTCAGTAGCTTCATTGTCTTTTTCACAAAATTTATTACAACAGCTATCTGAAACAGAAATTATTAACAAGGCCATCATACATATCAGCTCGAATTGATCACCGCAATAAAGTTGCAGTTCCATCATGTCACACAAAATGTTTTCATGACTCATTCATACCCAGAACTTGTGTCAGTCGGAATGATCTTCCCCATGATATCGCTTATATAACTGATAAAAGTATGTTTTGTAAAACTATTAATCTTCTCTAAATGTTTATATATATATATATATATATATATATATATATATATATATATATATATATATATATATATATATATATATATATATATGTTTGTATATATGTAGTATATATGTGTGTATATATAAGGTTATTATTGTTAGTATACGTTTTTCCTTATATATTGTTGTCATTTATGCCTACTTTATTTCACTTATCTGCTGTGAGTTTTTTTCTTGGCTGTTTTACATTGCTTCTGTTATGTATACCTCCACTCCCCTCTGTAATGCACTCGGGCCCTGAGGGCACAATAAATAAATAAATAAATAAATAAATAAATAAATAAATAAATAAATAAATATTCTTCTAGTTACTTCAATCTCGTGGTTTGGCTTCACGGTTATTACGTGCCCTAAGTAGACAGTCTTCTACAACTTGAAGTGCACTATTACTTATCTCGAAGCACTGCTCTTTTCCGAGGTTGTTGTACATTACTTTTCTTGAAAATTTACAGATCTTGAATACCTTCTGCCAAAAACAAGTAAACCGCAAGTGGGCATGTAGGAGCCCTAATGGCAAAAATAAGAATGAAATAGACTTTATAATGAGTGCACACCCAGTCATCGTGCAGGATGTGAAAGTGGTTGGCAAGGTACGATGCAGTGACCATAGAATAGTACGGTTTGGAATTCGCCTAGACTTGAAGAAAGAACGACAGAAACTGATACGCAAGAAACCAATCAATGAGCTAGCACTGAGAGAGAAAGTACAGGTATTCAGAGTCTCGCTTGAGAACAGGTACTTGGCTCTTAGTGAGGAAACCAACCTTAGCGTAGATACAATGAATGATAATCTGAGGAGTATCATTACGGAGTGTGCAGTAGAAGTTGGAGGCAGGGTAGTTGTACAGGACACTGGCAACCTTTCCCAGGAAACGAAGAATCTCATTAAGAAGCATCAAATCATGAAAGTCTCAAGTACAACAGACAAAATAGAACTGTAAGAGCTTTCAAAGTTGACTGTATAACATGGAGAGAATTGAACACGCTCTGAAAAACAGAGCAAGCGTCAGAGCAGTGCAGAGGAAACGTGGGATAGGCAAAAATCGGATGTATGCACTAAGGGACAAAGAAGGCAAAATAACTACCAATATGAATAGGATAGTTAAAATAGCGGAGGAGTTTTACAGAGATCTGTGCAGTAGTCGGGACAACCACGACTTTAATACTATAAGAACTAGCAGTAACTCAGATGACACCCCACCAGTATTGATAGAAGTCAGAAAGGTTTTGAGAGCATGCAAAGAGGCAAAGCTGCTGGTGAGTATCAGGTAACATCAGATCTGCTGGAAGATGGAGGACAGATTGCGTTAGAAAAACTAGCCACCCTGTTTACGAGGTGTCTCTTGATGGGAAGAGTACCAGAGTCTTGGAAGAACGATAACATCATCTTAATACATAAGAAAGGAGGTGGGCGGTACCAGCTAAGCGTTTTTCACCTGCGGCCCGTAGGGGCACGTCAGTCGAGAATTGTTTGAGACCTTCAACTGTACACCGCTATTTCGGAGGCTATGCAAAGTGTTGCACCGTTTACCACAGGTGACGCTAGCGGCCTACAACATTCTAAAATGAAGAAGGGAAAGGGTGTGGCAGCTGTTTTACTTTTCATGCGGCAGGTATCTAAATAGAGGAGGCGTTGGCGTGCGGCGATAACGGCTCGCATGGGGCCCGCAAACGCTGGTTTCGAGGCTACGGTCGCTGCGATCATGCGTTGCGGTTCGCAGCAGGACAAACGCTATTCTAAAACTCATATGGCGCCAGCAGCGCTTGCAAACGGTATTCTAATGGCGAATTCCATTGAGAGAACAGGAGTAAGGGTGCCGAGCAGAGAGGAGTAGGGGGCAGAGCACTGAGAGCCGCGTCACTCGACCTGCCACTGGAATGCGGCACACCTCCGCAGAGCAGGTGTGAGGGAATAAAAAGGCGAGTGAGGAGAAAGGTTGTGCATCCCAGCGTCCTCTGCTGCAAAACACGTGCGGTCTGATCCGGACGGGCAAGGAAAGCACGTGTGGCAGTGGTTGGTACAGCGCACTCGCTTGCGCGCTATCCTGCAAAGCTGCTGCTTCGTATACTACTACATGATGGACTCGGAAGCTCAGCGCATCCTACTGTCTTTAATTCAACACCAGGCACCATCTAGTACGGAAGGTAAAGTGAATTTGATTGCTTTTTATTTGTTTCAGCGCACTTGTCGCGCATGCAGCATGCAATGCATTCTTGCGCGCGTGGACCTAAGCCCACTATTCTTTATCATATCAGAAAAACACCGTGGATATGACAGCTTTATCAGACTGTTCATGCAGTTACCAGCTGCTGCTGTCATCAGCAGTTAACAAAACGTAAACAATTCTAGAAGTACTGCAGTACACTATCCTGTTGCCAAGTTTCCTTGCATGAGTAATTAATCCTTAATTCAAAACAAACTTACATTGCAGACCCCTCCATCAGCAACAGAATGATTCGCAGCGTTTTAAGAAAAGTAACTGCGAAGTGGCGTGTAGCAAGTGTCACGTGGGTGCAGCTAAGTATTGCACGCAGTAACAATTTATTTTTATTTCTGATTTTTAAGTGGCTAATGTCTCCAGACGGCAGATCAGCATCCCACGTGATACGGTGAAGCCATACATCTCCTCGGAAGCACGATTTCTTATCGCAGGGTCGAGATGCTACGTATGATAAGCGATATTTTTTTTTAATTATCAGTGATTTGTGCAGTGTTTCATGCAGCCCTGTAACATGATGAATTGACTTTTTTAGAATTTGTTTTTTGCTTGCTCTAATCCGCTTACCTTCGAGTGTAAGGCATCCGAGTTTGCATAATGTAGCTGACTACTTGAGAAACCATTTTCATTATATAACTGATTTGATTACATTTCCATCATTGTGTGAAAACAGATGCAGTTCTGCGTACAAATATGGCTGGCGATGTGCCAAGGCGAGGGAGCGAAGAAATGCGCATGGAGCTCAGATTGCCATGCGTTGAAACAGGAGGTGGTAAGTATTAGTATTAACATTATTGCGAGGCACTACATTTACTGCTCATTTATATTTTTTAGATGGCACAGATACTCTGCACCTGCCAGCTCCCACTGCATCAAGATCAGCTGACGGGGAGACTGGTGCTCAAAGCAAGCCATCAGGCTCCAGGAGAGGAGGTGGAGGCAAGTATATTAACACTGAGTGTCTACAATTGCCTCAGCAAGTGTTCTTGGGTAAATCTAACAAGCATGCATCAGAGCGTGTAAAAGTGTACTTGTAGGAGTGATCCTTAAATGACAAAAAAAAAAAGAGAGCATGGAAAGCAGACCACTACAATTACTGGAAGACTGGCACAATTTGCATATTGCATTTACATGCACAATACCAGAACTTATCACTTATGTATGTTTGCTAGTCTGCGCAAATGCTTGTTTTGTTGATTAATGCTTGCTGATTGATAATTAAGCTCAAGTGACCGTGCTGTGTGTTAAATTATTCAATTATAAGTAATGCCTGCACAATGACCGACAGTTTCCCAATAAACCATTTATGTGTTGGTTCTTTCTTATTCTAGCTGCTGAATGGACAGAGGGGCAAACAAGGCTGCTCCTAGAGTACTACCTCAAATATTTCCCTCAGATTGGCCCATTTAAAAAATTCAAAAACAGGAAGCAAGCCTTTAAACAAATATCGATGGACATCGAGGCTGTGCTTGGCATAGCCAAAACCCCAGAACAGTGTGAAAATAGGTACAAAACAGTAATTAGGCGTCGGAAGGCGTCTTCCGACCATAACAAAAGGTCTGGTGCTTCACCCACCCCTGTGCCTTTTGACGACGAGGTGAAAAAAATTGAAAGCATTGATGACAGCATTGAACCGGAGGTAGAGCGAGACGCCTCAGGGGCTACATTCAAAGCCTCGCCCGAATCTCCGGCCGTGTTGTCACCTGCCAACACCACTGAGGAAAATAAGACGCAGTCCTCAAATCCCGACACGAAGCCACGGGTAGGAACTGCACGCCTGGCACACATGCAGTTGTTTTTTACTGAAATGAGGGCACTGCAAGAAGAAAAGGAGGCTCAAAAGGCGGCCAGACGTCAAGAAAAAGAAAATCGAAGAGCTGAAAGGCAGGCCGAGCGACAGGTGCTTCGTGAAGAGCGGCGCAAAATGCATGAAGAAAAAATGGAGATTCTCCGTCAGGCCTTTGGACTTCCAAAATAAAGTGGTAGTTTTAAATAAATAAACGTACTACCCAAAGCGATTACTTAGTTTCAATGTCTTTTATTTTCTAGTTTGGCACAATACACTACCTTGAGAAAATGCAAATGGGCCAACAGGTGTGTGGTAAGGACAATTTTTCCCAACCTTGAAGGTGTTTTAACGAGTTCAGCTTTTCAGGTGGGCCTTTGGTAAGCATATATTTGCTCACAACTGCATAACACGTAAAGGAATTCCTTGTTTCATGGCTGCTGGTTCTGCAACCCCATTTTTATCATCAAGTGATCTCTCTTGATGCTAGCCAAGCCACGTAATAGGCTATCCTGTTGGGCTACACTACTGCTGCTTACTTGAACTGCAGAAGAGCTTGAGTCTACATTTGTTGTTTGTGAGGTAAGTGACAGGTCTCGTGACAGGTTCTCTGGCAAATCTCCACAATCAATGCAGAGGTTGTGAAGCACACAGCATGAAATGATAAACTTGGACATGTTATCCACTGTCCACATATCCAACCTGTGCAGTTGTCTGAAACGATTTTTTAAATCGCCAAAAGTATTTTCAATAAGCACCCTTGTCCCGGAGAGTCTTGCATTGAAGGTTTTTTTGATGCTGTCAAGATTCCCATAGTCTCGAATTGGTGTCATCAGGTACTCCCGGAAAGGATATGCAGCATCCCCCACTATATGGTACTTGCTAGAGCACAGTTGTGGCAAAACACTTGAAATCCTGGACCGACGGAAAATGCGTGCGTCATGAATTTTGCTTGGGTAGCCAGTGCTGGCATCAAGAAACCTCTTCTTGTTGTCACAAACACCTTGAAGTGTCAAGGATAGGTAATGGTGCCGGTTTATATAAACAGATCGCACTTTCCTGGCTGGGCACCTGATAGGCATGTAGCTTCCGTCAACACACCCAATTGTGTCTGGGAATCCCGACAGCTGCAAGAGAAAAAAATGTGCACACACATAGTCAAATAAGCATGGCACTAAGGGTAATGAAAGGTGCCAATAACATGCGGAAAAGTTTAAAACAAACTGGAGACTTGAAGCTCATAACGGCGAGTGCAATACACTACCGGTACACATGATTGAAATTAACTGGCTATTTAATTGTGAAGCATCTGGGAAAAATAATTGTAATAACTTATTTAAAAGGTGCATTCTGGCACTAACTAATTCATAATTGTAATAGTAGAGCGGTAAAGAACACATGGGACCGCACGAAGGGGAATTAATGACACATACAGAGTACATACAGAGTGCACAAGTAACTGAACTCTAGGTTTATTCACTGTACATGCAGGACAAGTACTAGATGTACATCACTAAGCAGAAGATGGGAAAATAGAAGAGATATGAAACAGCATCACATGGTCAAAACTACTCAAGAAAAATGTCCGATTGCTGACAGCATTTGTAATACACATGAAGGAGGCTTGACTGTGTGGTGCTCTTTCATATCTCTTGCATTTTTACATTTTCTGTTCATTTGCAGTTCTGATCCTGCATATCAGTTGCTTTCAGTCCTTATTGTGGTTTGAGTAGGTGTAATTCCTCTTAGTCTGGTCCCTTGAGTTGTGTAGAGCTGTATGACATTGGTGTGAAAAAAACTGTAGTTTATACCTTAAATAGCATGTTTACAAAAGCATAGTTACCTTCTCAAAATCCACAGCAAGCTTCTGCAGGTCACTGGGGAACTTGATTACATTCGGTGCTATGTCGAGCAGGAATGCAGTTACTCGGCCCATCATTCTGTGGTGAGTGCTTTCTGCGACTTCAAAGCGGCCAGCGACATCTCTAATGCATGCTTTGTTGGCTGCATACCTGAAAAGGAGAGGATACTCTAATTAAATAATGGAATTAAGCTTGCTGTTGCTGTCAATGACTGAATAATGGTGTTAACAATGCTGTCGCTGTCAATGAAGCAAATTAGCAAGACAACTGAAGTCAGAAAACACGATTCCACCTTTTTGGGTGACACCTTAGAAACTCAAAATATTTGATTAGTAGAAGCACTATCTAAATAACAAATTCTAATTTTAATTCGCGCATTACATTTATAAGTGTGGAGATGAAGCTCACTGTGAACCTGCTGACACAGCCGATTTGAAATGCTTCGTGAGCAAAAGTTTTCATGGTTGTTTGTAATGATGCATCATGAATTATGCTTTGCCACTGATTCTAGTAACGAGAATTTTGTGAAGCTCAGTGTGTAGGTGTACAAACTACGAAAGCATTTCACAAAATACTATAACTCTATTACGTTCGACACTCGCTAGTAGCATTTAACAAGTTTAAAGCAAGGTGGTCCAATGACATGCTGCGAATTAGGTACATTTATTTGCAATATTTCATATGCCTCTAACCCACTATAAAACGGATTATGCAGTGACCTGATGACAGCGGCATTCCTAAACGTACGGACACTCACCAAAGAAAGGAGAGAATGTGTTCTTCAGCCGACTTGGCAGGCAGGCCACCATGATCACTGTTCTGAGGGCAGTGCGGTGACTTGGCGAATTCTGCTGCCAAGAAGTCCACGACCGGCCGCGTGACGCGGAAATTTCTTTTGAACTGGAAGAAAACAGGCCTTTAAGCAACCTAATTAAAACAGAAGCCGAATGACTCACCTCCTCGTCGGAGTAGCTAGCCACCGTCTTTGTAACATATGCTTCCACTTTCGGCCTTCGCTCTGGCAGAGAAAAGAGCTGCTGAAACGCTGCTGCATACACTTCGTCGTCATCGTCGCTGCTGCTTGAACTCGACTCGGACGTAGAGCTCCAGCAGCTATCGCTGCTGACATCGTCTAGCTCGTCAAATACTTCGGCAAGACGACGACGTTTTGCTGCCTCCGCCATCCGTGAATCTGAAGGCAGGCAAGGTGGACGTTCACTGCCAGAATCTGCCGCTACGACGTTAAAATCGTTCGAGCCCGAGCACCACGCACGCTTCGCTGCCGCCATAACCGCCCGACACGACGCCGCAAAATGTAAACAAGTGAGGAGGATTGCTGAGAGGGTATGTCCGGACATGACGTTCCAAACACGTGGTTTCCTGCGTTTTCCACTCACTCCGCTTTTTAAGAGGGAGCAGACAGAACTGCTCCTGGCTGCTCTCGGCGCAGCAAAAGCGCTCTCGCTCTACCAATGGATGACAGTGCTCCTACTCCTGTTCGACCACTGAAACACGCCGCCTCGGAAGAGAGCACTTTGAGCGTGCTTTTGAGTGCACCTGCTCTCCCAATGGAATTCGCCATAAAACTCCCTATCGTGCATTATCGGGCAAACAACTTACGATATCACTGGATGTCCCGTACGCGAGAGCACCACGCGACGCCTGGGTTGATTTACACCTTGAGGCATGAGACTAAACGGACGTAGTAGGCTACGAATGGCGCGCACCTGCACACAAATACGAGGAGAATTTCAAAACGAGCGAAAGTAGTAGCACGCCGTTATTGGGATGGGGGTTAGCGCCACTTGTTGCAGCTGCAGTGCCAAATAAAAGGACGGTTATGATTTGAATGCACGGGCGGGCTATCAACAACACAAAGACGCGACGCAAATGGCAAACCGCTGCGTTTTCACGAACACGCCGTTTAGTTTTTTGAAAACAAAACGGCATGAGCAAAGAGGAAGCTGCTTCGTGCTTCCCGTATACATCCAACTAAGCCAATTCATTTTCCGTTCTTTGGATGGCAGTACACTGTACCCATTCACTGTAAAGGCGGGTAGCGCGTGCCTTTCCCAGCGGCCGATAGACAGCCAAGCCGGTTGACGCTGGGACCGAGGAACGAAATGGACCGCAAAGTCAAACATCACTGCCTCTTTAAAAAAATAGCTGGGCCGATTCTACGCTTGCAGCCACGCGGGCCGACAAATCAATGCAAAACAAACACAAGACTCAGCGGCAAACACGGGCGCAAGTAACCCTAACAGCGCGAGCCAAACAAAATAACTATAGAGTGACGTACTTACGCAACTGAACGCTACACGCTGAAAGCTGGACCAGCAAAACGGATACAAACGACAGAGAACAGCTTGATGTTGACGGACAGGTTTCTTATACAAGTTACAACGTTCCTACAACCTTGAACAGTTACAACCCAACACTCAGAGAAGGCTCCGGCGTCGTTCTCATCCGTGCGGCACGGGCTGCGGATTGGCTACTGTCGGCTGCTACGGTTGACTCTGGGCATAGCCTCCTAGATTTTTTTTGCCTGCCGAATGAGCGCAAAACGCCCGTCATCTATGGCGGCGCTACCTACGTAGGAGTAAAGGTTTTTGTACTTGGCCTCTAAAATCAACAATTTTGGCGTTCGCTACTACCTTTAGAGGCTATGCCTTGTATTGGAGGAGTTGATTGCTGAATGATGGCGTCACTTACGTCGTTTTTGCGTCGTTTTTTTTTACTTTTTACGTCGTTTTTGCAGCATATAATCCCCAAAAACGTAAAAACTGATTTGAAGACATTCCTGCTTAGGTGGCGCCATCACTACAGTTCCGACGACGCCCACTTTTTAAGTGACTGCTGATAATCCAGCAGGTAAAGCAAATCTAGGAGGCTATGCTTTGGGCAACACCTTCTAAAAAAAATTATGCCTAGAACGTGAGCCGCGAACGCGCTGCTATACCCTCTGATTTTACCCTCCTCCTTCGGTACGAAGGCGAGCATCTCCGATGGCCGCCCCCACTGATCTCCGCAACCCTAGTGGAGATCAGTGGCCGCCCCCTGCGAACACAGCAATACTCTCACAGTTGCCTCCGAGCAATTTTTATGTCACATGACAGAGCGTTGTTCTGGGCAACGCCTCCTCTATTTAGATGCCTGCCGCATGAGAACAAAAACAGCTGCCACGCCCTTTATCTCCTTCATTTTCGATTACTGTCGGTTTTTGGCGTCACTGTCGGTTTTTGGCGTCAAAATGTAGAGTTGTTGCCCCGTGCGCCACGGTGCAACAACTCTACATTTTGCATAGCCTCCAAAATAGTCCTGTACGTGGTCCTGTATAATTGCATATCTCGAGTAAATCTCGACTAACGCGCCCCTAGGGGCCACAAGTGAAAAACGCCGTGATAATAGTGTCGGTCGCGAGCGCTACTGCGTGGCGCTTGCTCAAAACTGAAGTGTGGTGGTGTGGTGGGCATAGAAGCATAGAGTTTCCTACAATACTTACTAGAGGGAACTCAGGCGCTAGTGTCTAAGGGAGCTGCAACGCACGGCGCTTCAACGAGCATGGAAATGATAGGTAGAACTCTATGGCTAGAAGGAGAGGTGTCATCAGCATCGTCCCGGTCGCGGCTTGAAGAGAGGCGTGCTGGTGTTTCAGTTCGCCGTGGAGCGGCGCGCAAGTCGCCACCGTGATCAGTCGAGAGCGCTCGCCAGCCGCTCGCGCGGCGCTTTTGGTCGCTTGCTCGTGTGCTCGCAAATTGCAACGTTTGTGATTTGCCTATTTGGACTTCTTCAGGATCAATGCGTGCCAATGTGATCATGCCACAGTGATGGGTAAACAGCAAAGACACTGTTTTGAATCTGGATGCAATGCGGTATATGTTTCGGCCCGCAAACAAGGGAAGAAAGCGTTTCTCTTCTCTGCTCCCGCCGACGATGAACGGCGCAAGGCCTGGGAGAGTGCCATTCCTCGCGCTGAGAAACCACTGGAAAATAAGTACGTTGTGTGCGAAGCTGATTTTGACGAAAGATTAATAGTTCGTAGCTACATGCATGTTATCAACGGGTTCATGGCAACTTGGGAAATAGCTGTACCTAAGGAGGGTGGGTTCCTGAGTGAATCGACTGCCGAAGGACTCTCCCCACTCTAAGCACCATCCTTTCCATCCGGCACTATGTCACGAAAACCTTGGGCTATAAATACTTGATGACGTCTCGCCTCTCTCAAGATGCACTTAAAATCTTTTTTTTTAATTTTGAAGCAAACTTCTGGCTCGAATGATCACCCTTCGCCGACACAATTTTTGATCTCTGTGAATTCCCTCAGTTTTTTACAACTTGGCAAAGTCACCCTCAAGTGGAAACATACCTTCTGGATTCCTGAGCTGCCTTATATGTCCGCGCATCCACACGAATTCAATAAAATTGCAGAATAAGCTGGATGAGCTTCTAGATGTGGGGCACCTCAATGAGGTTCATGAAGTGATTGCTGCTTCTGAAGCCCTCCCTGACCACACTGATCTCATTGGACACAAAAGTGACTCCCTGATCACATATTACGTCAGTGGCTATGTGGCCCGTAAGATATGGTGAAAAAGACAAAGTGCGAAGAATGTAGCAGGTTGTCGCTTCACTCTAAGAATTCCACCTTGCTTCCAGCAGAATCATGCCTTCTGTACCCGTTTGAGTCCTTAACATACCTGGTCAAAGCTGTGGAAGATGCGTTCACATATTGCTTCACTTTTAACAAGTTGAAAAGTGACAGCATAACAGACCTTATCTCTTGCCTGTCTGTGAAGAGGTTAAAAATGGTCGGCTCTGAACACCACAAACTGGAAGTGACAAATCAGATAATTAGATTCTTTACAATGACCAGAATGCATTTTCTCGTTGCTGGAGAAAATGCGTCCGATAAAAAAACAGAAAAAACGAAGTTCTTGAAGTTGAGCCGTATGACCTAACTGTCATAGTGTTACCTCAGAGAAGAAGGTTTGATTTTATGGTATTGTGCACTACTCACACTGTGTTGTTTCTTGTGATTTTACTATTATCTTGTTCACATTGTTACAACTGTGATGTCACTGTCTGGCTGTGTTTCTCTTATGCAGAAAACAATTTTTTCGTGAACTGGTTGGTGACTCTATCAATGTTTGCCAATCAAACCTCAATGACATGTGTGTATGTATGCCCATTGTATCATCGTATATTTACTGTTATCTTTAGTTGCCTTATTCACTTGCTTCAGCTGAGTTTCGTATAATTTGCAGTTCTCTCCAACCTTAATGCATATGTTGTGTTTATTTTTCATGTTGTTTTTCGCTTTCGTGAAAATAAATGTCTTTCTTGTAAAATTGGACCTTGATTGCGCAAGTCATAAAAATAATGTTTGCCGATATCTTTATGTGCATTGAGACTTCACGAAGAACACCGCGGCATCATAGTGAAAACTGCGCGGACTTTGTTTTCGTGTCGAGCTCACGGCAACTCACTTGATTCTCTATCTTCTAAGCTTTGTAGCTCATATACTAAGAAGTGAATTGAAAACACTAGTTTTCAGTGACAATACACGCTTTACAGCGCCCCGCCTGAATTGTGACAGGTAGACTTGGTTATAATCCGCAGAATAACGTGAAATATTTGCAACGAAATACGACTGATACGCATGCGCGGGCGTGAGGAGGGGCATCTCGAAAGCGACCGCAGCGCCGCCGCATCCGGATAAATTCTCGCTCGTTCTCCGGCATGCCGATGCTGACACCTCTCCTTCTAGCCACCATAACTGAAGGCAGGGCGACTCCGCTGGAAACGAGCCATTCGTCAGGCATCTTAATAAAGGAGGTGTTGCTCTGGGCAGCATAAAGAAATAAAAACTCATAGAGTTTCGCACCCTGTCATGTGAGAAACTTTAAACATGTAAAAACCCCTGGACCTCGGCGGCCCAATCGATTCTAGCGCACCTAAAGGTTGGTAAAAACGCTTCCCGTTTCGGTTTCACTGGCGCAAATTTTGAATTATTGTGCGCAACCGACGTTTGGTCATGGCGAAAGTTAATTTTAGACCACTTTTCTCCACCCGAACGGCCAGGCTATTGTTTAACATTTTTATTTAGCAATTCACTATTTTTTCTAGCTCAAAATGTTTCGCGCAAATTGATGTCATGGCGTAATTTTCATATCGACTAATTAGTCTAAGTTATATTATAAAGAGATACAGGTAATTATAATTCACTACGGCTTTATCCATCGCGCTTGTTTTTATTTTGAAACAAGCGGTCAATTTATATATCAATCAAAGAAACAGGAGATCAAAGAAACAGTATCCGCATTGTTTTCATTCCAATGCGAGGTAGAGGCTGAGCATGTAAAAAGCACAAAATGAGAAGAGCATCGCGTTGCGCAATCTTCACGTCTTGCCACCGCATACAACCGCAAACTGTTTTTAGCTAGCCTCGCTGCCGTCTCAAGCTTCAGAAAATGGTTACAACTGCGCGAATAAGCAACGCGTACGAAACATTGAAACGCACCGCACACGAAGTGCAACGTGTGTGGGCGTGCTTATGTTTCTTACACCGTATCTTTTTTATGAAGTTGTTACCATTTTTCTGAATCAATGACCAAACTAACCCGGCAACATGTCACTCAACAAGCTTTGCCGGAAAACGTGGTTCACGTACCTGCCATCTTACACACGAAAACACCGAAGCAGCCGACCTTGACGATACCTTCCCGCTGTCATGCCTAGAGGGACCTATAGAATTGTCATACCTCGGAAATTCGCATGCTGGTATGGCGACGGGTACTCGAATCGGCGCGAATCGTAGATGATGTTTATGGCAGTGCGGCATAACAAAAAGTAACCACGTAAGGTGTGTTGAATAAATTGTTTTATGTATAAAGAACAGGTAAAATATGGGCGTATAATAATTATTTTGCAAAAAAAAAAACATTCCGTTTGGTTGATGATAACCTTTTTTTCGCACTTGCGTCCTCCGGCGTTTGGTGAGAGCACTATTTTGTTACCAGATTTTTGTAGAGTGTCCTCCCTTAACTTTCGCTTCCTGACAACAGCCCAAGCTGCCACACTTCGCTTCCTGTATGGGGGTAGTGTGTTCCAAGAGGAGCCAGGGATGCTGCATTTTATATTGAAAGCCGCGGCACAGAGTCTTTTAAGTAATACCTGTGTCACACGGGCGCGCAAAAAGTCTTTTAAGTAAGCGGTCTTTTACGAAGTTGAAAGACTTTTAACAAAGAGGTGTTTGCGGCGCAGACAAACGGCAGCAACGATCTCCTTTTAGTGTTTTCGTTCGAAAACGCTAGCGAAAGCGTGGCGCTAGCAGTTAAAAGACAAGCAATGAAAATTAAACGATGTATCACGATGTACAAATAAAGACTTGTTGCACTGCTCGTTTTTTCAAATAAATTTAAGAATAAAAGATGAAGAAACACCAATGCGAATGTTTTTTGCACTAGATAAGGAAGTATTCCCATAACTAGCGACGTGCACAACAAGTCCGTCTGGCACCACTGTGCTTTTATTTATCGTATTTGTTTTTCGCTGCTCTCGACTGCTCTCGACACGTTATGGGCGACCGTACGGGAGAAAAAGCGAGGATCGCAAGCCTCATGGCCTGCCTTCTCGCTCTGGAAAGCGAGGCAGACGCTGCAAAAGCCGCCAAGGAGAGGATAAAGCAGCGCAAGACCGAGCGTCACCACGTGATATTGCCGACGCGTTGTAGCTGCTTACGAGAGTAGAAAAGGAAATAACCAATAAAAGAGTTCATGACACCTTCTGCAGGATATGAAATTTGTTTTTACAAAGAGTTTTGGTGGCAGAAAAATAAGCATTCGATCTTTTTTTCCCACCACTTGAAAATTGCTGGTGCCCACTGGTTTCGAGGCTACTCATTCGGAGCCGTAAAAGGGATCGACGAACGCCGTTTACGAAAAAGACCGCTTCTGAAAAGGAGTTCGCTCTGTGCCGTGTGTCTGCTGTCAGCAACTCCTTTTCGGAAAAAGACCGCTTACTTAAAAGACTTTTAAGTGCCCGTGTGACAGGGGTATAAGCGGTCTTTTACGAAGTTGAAAGACTTTTAACAAAGAGGTGTTGTGGCGCAGACACACGGCAGCAACGATCTCCTTTTAGTGTTTTCGTTCGAAGACGCTAGCGAAAGCGTGGCGCTAGCAGTTAAAAGAGAAGCAATGAAAATTAAACGATGTATCACGATGTACAAATTAACGACTTGTTGCACTGCTCGTTTCTTCAAATAAATTTAAGAATAAGAGATGAAGAAACACCAATGTGAAAGTTTTTTGCACTAGATAAGGAAGCATTCCCATAACTAGCGACGTGCACAAGTCCGTCTGGCACCACTGTGCTTTTATTAACCGTATTTGTTTTTCGCTGCTCTCGACTGCTCTCGACACGTTATGGGCGACCGTACGGGAGAAAAAGCGAGGATCGCAAGCCTCACGGCCTGCCTTCTCGCTCTGGAAAGCGAGGCAGACGCTGCAAAAGCCGCCAAGGAGAGCATAAAACAGCGCAAGACCGAGCGTCACCACGTGATATTGCCGACGCGTTGTAGCTGCTTACGAGAGTAGAAAAGGAAATAACCATTAAGAGAGTTCATTACACCTTCTGCAGGATATGAAATTTGTTTTTACAAAGAGTTTTGGTGACAGAAAAATAAGCATTCGCTCTTTTTTTCCCACCACTCGAAAATTGCTGGCGCCAACTGGTTTCGAGGCTACTCATTCGGAGCCTTAAAAGAGATCGACGAACGCCGTTTACGAAAAAGACCGCTTCTGAAAAGGAGTTCGCTCTGCGCCGTGTGTCTGCTGTCAGGAACTCCTTTTCGGAAAAAGACCGCTTACTTAAAAGACTTTCAAGTGCCCGTGTGACAGGGGTATTAATCAAAGAGCTGCTTCTCACCTAAATTATCATGAACATCTGCCCTCATTTCATGCTATGCTTTGCTCCCAGAACTAAGAGGTGCGCCGATTTGCCAGCGTGGGATTCAAAAACCTTATAGGCGGGAAATAGAGCAAACATAAAGGAAGCGATAAAACAATTGGAATACATAATAAAAGAGAGAGAAAATCGGCAGATCCCACATACCTTAGGAATCAATGTTGTGCGAAGCATTCGGAGGGAAGGTGACTGTGTTGCAATTCTTTTATTGAGAGAAACGTTACGAAATGACGCTAAAGATATGTACAAATGCTGTACGCACCGCCATATGTGTCGTATGTTTACTGTTGTGTAACGATGCCAACAGCAACATTGGTATTAGCAACACCAGATGCGGTAAGCCGATATATGTAGCGCTTGTGCCAGCGAGAATGGCGGCCTTGGAGATGTCGGCCTTGGACACTCCTAGATAAACGAGCTTCGATCAATGAACTAAAATTGTCGTTCGCCCGACGGGACGGCTGTATGAAGTGATTACGTAAATACTGTTTACGGAATTGAATAGCCAGCACTGAAACCACAATTCCACAATTTTTTTTCGCCATGGTATAGCGAGCTAAAAATAACCATTTACAGCCCCCCACCCAACCGTCTAATCAAGGAGGTGCCCCAACCGCATGGCTGTGGATATAGACCTGCTTCTTACGTATACAGAAGCTCTGACACACTAAGGACTCGAAACACAATTTCCACACCCTGGGCCAAGCCTCCGTAGTAAAGAATTGCAGGAAAAGCGTGGCGTCGCCTACAGACCCTGTCCTACCCCAATCCGTATATACTAAGACAGATCCTAACCCACACACACACCAAAGTGCAGGTTCTGCGCCAATAAAGCAGCTACCCCGTACCTCATGGTATGTGAGTGTCCAAACAATTCCTCTTGGCAACCCAGGACACAACACAACATGGAAGGTAGTTCTGTCCTGCTCTTATCCGAGAAGCCCTACTCTAGACTCCTGGTCACGCCACTGTCGGGTAATGATCGCGCTCATGCGGCTGCTCAAGATCTCACCCTCCGAGCGGCCCCGCGCAGTGAGGTGGCCCACACAGATCAAGGTTCTCCACTTTTCACATATCACGAAGTCCCACAGCATGACATACGCCAACGACAGCAACACCAACTCCCACTTCACACTCGAGGAGGCTGTCGCACTTCACCAGCTGCAGACCCGAACTTTCCCGAACCTCCTCTTCATGTATAAAATACGCCCGACTCGTTACACTGATGTCTGTCTAGGCTGTGGCGCTATCTCCACAACTTGGTGGTAGTGGTTAGAATGAAGAGGAAAAAGGCACCTAATTTCTGTCTGCCTTCAGGCGACACGGCGCAGTGCCTTGTAGGGGTGGGGGGAAGGAGGGATAAAAAGAATAGAAGGAAAATAGACGGAGAAGAAGACAGCCAAGCGAGAGAAAAAAGGAGATATGAAAGTGGGGATCCAGTCGAAGCAGTCCAAGGGCGGGGCGCCACAATGCGAGAGCTGCACGGCGTCAGGAGACCGCGGAGGGCGAACCAGTTGGCGGGAGCTACGCTGATGTCGGAGATCGCGAGGGCACAACCGTTCAGCTTGAAATCCTGCGAGCGAATCTCCACAACTTCTCACGTTACCGTAGAGCGCTCCGACACTTACTTCCCTCCCTTCCCTCCAATCCTTCGGTCCACGCGTAGCCCAGAGCAGGGGGAAGACACCCTTCCCGACTGTGCCTCGAGGTCGGCCGGACACTCATTCCCAGGGCCTAGGCTGTCGCAGAGGTTCCCTGGAATAGGGACCCTCCCCGTTTGAACTTTGATAATAAAAAATGTTTTCATCATCAGCGTGAAACGTGTGAGGACAACGGCCCGCGCCAACGAAATCCCGGACTAAGGATCCTACTCACCGATCTACTCGCGCTCCACAGGTAAACGTTTTATTCTCTCTCCGGAAAATAATTCTTACTACGCACATGCTGGGCTTTCCCAGGTTAGCTAGGTAGCGAAGCCCGGCGGAGAGGTCAGGCCAGCGCACGCGAAAGAGTGGCGATCTCTTCGGGATTGGGCGACTACCGTGACGAACATCTCCTGTGGGAGTGTTTTCGGTGGACGACTCCGAGAGTCATCTACCGTGAATCCCCCGTGGCGCGTCGAACATCGGCGACACCGCATTCATGGTGCATTGTGTTTGTTTGCCCGAGTGTCGCATAATACGGGCGATATCGTCATTGTAAAAGCAAGTGAATAAACTTACGAGATGTTGATTTGCCCAACCGCATGTATCTGTTGTCTCCATGTGTTCCAAAGCGGTGTTTTTTGAGACCCCCACCCCTCCACCCCACGTGGCATCATAATTCGCAATATCTTGTGATGTAATGGCGTCATGCGATAAGGTCATCATATGACACTGTTGCTTGCTGGGTCAAGAGTGAACGAACAATGGAGGAGTGGAAAACTAAATGAGGTGAATGCAGCTTTCAAGGCGGTGCAAAACGACTGCAGAAAGCTCTCGGAGAGGGGTGGGACAGGATCAGTAAAGCGAATGAGATGAAAAAGAAGACGACGAAGGAGGATTTTGCCTTTCAATCGTCTTAGGCAAATGTGTAAGGAACCATGCGGCATTTTAGCTCTTCACATACTGCGAATTTACCGTTACGTTTTACTTTTACCAAAGATCACAGAGACTGCGCCAGGGCGTGTACGATGCCCTGTTGCAGCGGAACGCGGAGGCGAATTCGAGCGACTGTCGCGCCATCCTGTTGCAGCGATGTCCGGCGAACAGCGGGTCCGCCGAACGGTCGTGCGTGTCGCCGCACGCGAGAAAGCATCGCCCCACGTGGAAGACCTGGTCCGCGCTGAGGGCCTCGAGTCCCCGCAGGCTGCGCCCGCTACCGCCGTCGAAAGACGCCACCGCTTTCTTGTACGCCCTGAAGAGGGCGTGAGCACCGACGGACACCGCCGGCCTTGAGGTGCGAGTCCGACCCTTGCGTGACGTCGGCGTCCTTGAGCGGGCGTTTCTCTTGGAAGCCTGGCTCCTGCATGCGACGTGTCATGAGACTGTGATCAATGGGATCTAGGGTTTGACGAAATCTCGTCTGGCGAGAGAAAAACAAATCATGATTGAAGAAAACGTGCAAACTAAAGAAGATGGAAAAACAATGGAATTGAAGTTTCGTTCACAGTGAACGAGGAGGCCCCCGTATGGGGCTTCGAAACGTCAATTCTGTTGTTTTGTGTTGGCGAGTGTCAGTGGAGTAGCTGCAGAGGCTAGCACACCAAAATAGTGCCCCCCCACCCTCCGCCCCGAGATCTTGTTTTGCTATAACATGATGAGCAAGAGCACAAAGTGCAATCGACCACATCTACATGGCCGGTCCCTGACTTCATCAAAAAAGTGTACCCCCCCCCCCTCAAACCAAATATCATCAAATATGCAACGTCAAAGTTCAGGAGAAGATTGAGCCCTGATGGGATCAATGTGCCTGAACACACGGTGCCGCTTGAGCCATCGTTTTTAGCAGCGGTCTTACGTTCAAGGCAGCAAATGAATTCCTTATCTCAGGGGTCTCAAACACGCGGATTCACAAGCAATGATTTTTTTTTACTTTGCTGAATGGTATTAGCTTTATTTTATGCGATTAATAACGCTTTGTTCGGAGTAGCTACAAAGACGGGACTGGTCTCCGGCATTTTTTTTACCGAGGCACCCCAGAGGGGGCTGAGGTGTGTAGTCGCACCTCACATGGGCTCCTGCTCTTTTTGCTATTTTCTGTGCAACATTGCCTGGACACTGCTCGCGTTTAGTGACCTGGGATTCCTCACGTTGCAAGGCATCGTTTGACACCAGACTCATCGCAGTGAGTGTACTTTTTTACTAGATATTGAGCTCTAAACATATTGTGCCTGCTCGCTGGGACGCGCCAAGGAATTCAGAGGACGCGCTGCACGCGAACGCCGCTGTGGCGACGGGCCTGCGAAACGAGCTGGACGCCAGCGTCTCGTAGGTGCACGAGCACGCTGCTCGCGCAACACAGAGACGCAGCGTATGAGGTAAAGAGCTCTCATGGAAACGCAGACGTCTAACCCACGTCAAGAAAACCCGAGTACGATGCAACTGAACAACACGGAGGGTAACTCAAGAACGGCATCACAATGGACGTTCGATGAAAATGGTGGCAAAACGACAGGCAAAGCCCACATTGAGTGACTTCAAGCTGGCCGTAAAGGCAGGTCAGCCAAAGAAGAAAAGTCAGCCGAAGAACGAGCTACGCAACCTGTGAAGCCAGACGCCGAATCTCAACCGCAACGTCAACGCAGCACTAGGATGCGGCCATTCCCTACTGATGACTTCAAAATTGTATTCCGCCCGCAACCAGGACTAGATCTTTCAAAACGAACACTCATCGAGGTTACACATGCCATCGGAAGATCCAGTGGCTTGGCCCAGCAGGACTTCTATGACCATGTGCGAGTGCCAGTGCAAAAAGTAGAGAATGTGATCATCGCAAGCACAGCAAGTACTGAACGAGCTTCCAAACTGCAAAGTATAAATGCTATACAGCTCGGTGTAGTAATATATCAAGTGAATCCGCACATTCGACACCCCGATGATGTGTGCCGCGGAGTGATCTACGGCCTCGAACCAGGAACAAGCCCCACAGAGATTGTTGCAGGACTTCGCGTAGACCCAAGATACCACGTCCTCGGCGCGCGCATGCTGGGATCTTCCACAGCTGCAGTTATCACTTTCGACGGGCAGCACGTTCCTTTTTTACGTGACGTAGCTCAGTGGAGACTACCGATGCAAGCCATACCGGAAGTCCATCCAATATCGCCGAACCTGTGGCGCCCTAGGTCACCGACAAGACATCTGCCCTCAGCCGAAAGCGAACTTCTGCTACAAATGCGGCCACGACAAGGACACAGAACCACATGACTGCCAACCGATGTGCAAGATCTGCGGAGAAGACCATAAGACTGCTGGAAGGGAATGCAAGAAGAAACTCCGCAGCAATCCCCCTCCTTATCAAGTAAGACGCCACCAGCTCGATAACGCCCGCGCCCGTGAGAATCACTGGAGTGCTTGCACCAATGATTTACCCGGGTCAGTTATCACACCAGAAATTTCACGGGCCCCCTCTTTTACCCCAAAATTTGACCGAAGTCGCTCTCGCTCTAAGAAAAAAGGTCGCTCTGGATCCCGCACGCCATCACGGTCTCGCTCCGTTAGGGGAATCAGTTACGCCGCCGCGGTAACCGGTAGTGACGGGCCCACTTCTCTAAATACTACAAGTGCCTCGACCATCTCGCCTGCTCAGACAGCGACCATCCGGGCTCTAGAAAATAAAGTTCAAGATCTACAACGGAGGATACAACAACGCCCACCAGCCAAGTGTAGCACACTAGAACTTGACGACAGCATACTAAAACAGACGGAAGCCAGAATAATGAAGCGGGTAGAAGAAAGGGGTCAAGCACATGAAGCGAAGAACGCAAAGGCAAAATACCGTCACAGCTGCGAGACAGCCTTGAAATTCAGCAGACCCCTCGGAACATGCACCCTCAACATCACCGAGAAAGGCGCCTCGCCAGGGTTAACATGATCCGGAAAAAATATGGCAATGACCCGCAGGTGCGATACGTGGACGCAGCCAAATATTCGAGACGTAATGCCTTCGCGATTACCGTCGCAGATTACAAGGGCGCGGTACTGGCATCGGCGACTATCCTCGCCAAACGTGCGGAAACAGCTGAAGAGGCTGCTATAGCACTCGCCACCCAGACGAGTGAGGATCCCATCGTGGTCTTTACCGACTCACAAACAGCGGCACGGAACTACCTGAAAGGCAGGGTCTCCACGGTGGCGATTAGGCTACTAAAGCGCATGGACAATCCTCCTCCCTACACATGCATCGTGTGGATTCTGGATCATGAAGGTCTCGAGGGAAATGAAGCGGCACACACCGCAGCCCGCGAATGCGTCAACCGGGCAATCTCATACAAGATCCGAGGCACCTCCCACTCAACAACAGAATCAGAGACAAGAGAAGCCATACCACTAACGTACCATGCATTACTGCAACAGTATCGGCTCGAGCGCAGGTTATACCCCCCGCCACATCCAAAACTCACAAGAGACGAAGGGACTGACTATAGGCGTCTTCAAAGCAACACGTTCACACACGGCGTACTATTGCACCATATGAGGCCAATGTTGCACAGCTTCATCTGCCCTCACTGCAATGTGGCAGACACCCTGGCGCACCTCCTACTGCAGTGCAAAGTAAGCGTCCCAAGACTACGAGCAGAAGCACCAGATGCGGACCAAGACCTCCTCAGTGAAGCGTGGGAGGCTACGATCTCTCAGCCGGACCTGGTCGAGCAGCGTCAACTCGTCGCTCGAGCTCGGCGGGCTGTCCAAGCCAGAGGGTTCCTGGAATAAGGGACCCTCCCACCTTCATTCACAAGCTTCTTTCAATAAATGTTTTCTCCCCCCCCCCCGAGGCACCCCATGTGTTGAAACGCCACCTTAAAAAACATACTATAGAATTTTATCCATTCTGCAGATCGCTATCGACATTTCGCTCGAAACCTATATAGTCATATATTCCGTGCTGATGTGACCAATATACATAAAAATGGGAAGGCATTCTTTCAAGTAGCAACGTTAAATGACAATAAGTGTATGCGGATCAGGACAATGTACTAGAAATCAATCACAACACTAAAGTTCTGGGTTGGTTGGTTCAGTAAAATCATTACGGTCACAGCGCCAAAAAGCATTCGCCTCATGCAATATACCGAACCAACTACTGAGCCTAAAGGTCGGTACTTTTTTGGTAAAATAGTTGTCACGCAATGTAGGGAGAGCAGGCAATAAAAACCAACGCTAAAAAATAACCGCGTGTCTGCTTGCTTCGCTGCAAGTGCCGAAAGACGATAGTCTTCTGCCGGCCTTCTTTCATGCGTGGCGTCCCATTTTCAGAGCAGCCTAAGAAACACTAGGGTCTTCAGAATTACGCATCTATGTATCTTCTAGTAAGGGAACACACCACCAAATAATTAGTCGCTGATATTGCACCTCAGATATGCGTAATACTTGCTTTCGAATGTGTTCACAAGTATGAACAATGTTCGACAATGTTCACAAGTATGAACACAGCCACCAGTTGAAGATGGCTGGGCGTTCAGCAAGGGCTTAAACTTGCCCGGGTGGCTGAATATTGTGCAGACATACAGACAGACCAAACTTTCTGCGTACAAGATAGCTACAGCAGGCGATGCCAAGTTAGGGCCCTTCGATTTAGCGGGACGGCTCAGTCTCCCACAGTTGAGTACGAAGTACTCGAAATCGTTAAACATTTTCTTTCTAAACACACAGTATCCAAGCATCGATCTTTAAAAGTGTGAATGTGCCGAACTCACATAATGAGGGGTCCTTCCCTGAGGTCGTCGCACTTGTACTTCGCTCGGAACAGTCGCCGTTGAATGGGGGGCCATGGCACGGGGAAACCATGGCCATCGTCCATCATGTTGGCGCGATCAAAGGCCCGAACAATGGCGTCGAGCAGTATCGAGCCCAGGAGGCCGTAGTTGAGCTCGGGCGCACCGCCGTAGTTGAACAGCGGTCGTACAAGAGCGACGGCCGGCACTCTCACCTGGTTCGGTGCACCGTACGCGACGCCCGCAGCGTCATTCGCGAAATCGAATGCCTCGGTAGCGCTGAAATTGTCCCCACGAATAGCGGCGAAGAAGGCGCGCATGCGCGCCTCTCGCACTCCCAAGTAGTCCGCGACAAAAACGCCCGTTGGACGCGGGTGACGCCCGTAGAAGTCGTCGACGCCTTGCCAATCACCCAGACCCGCGGGGTATCCGATTCTCCACTTGATCATTCGCACTTTATTCTCGAGTGCGAACCTCGTCATCGCCGGCAGCCAGGACGAGCGCCTGATGCTTTTTCGAACTTCCTTCGCGATGGAGCCAACCATCTTCCGTACCTCTCGAATCCTGCTCCCGTTGACGATCTTGAAGAGGTACGTGGCCATCACTGCGTGCTTGTACTCGCCGTGCGCCTGGTCATAGCAGTACGCCTTGGCGTCGTCTTCGGAGTCTCCCGAGTGAAGCGACACTAGACGGCAGACCTCGGCGACGTGTCGGGCGACGTGCCAGCTCAAGTAGACTGAACGCTGACCTCCGTCCAAGACGCGAGATGCGGCGCGAAGGCGACGGGCCCCGGTGGAAGACTCGACGTCCAAGCGGTAAGCGCCCGAGTAGGCGTGTCCTATGTGGTCGTCTAGGTAGCGCCTCCAGGGGGACGTCGTCCCTTGGACAACGGACTTCTCATCCGCGTGGCGCGCTTCCTTCACGTGATCTTCGACGGATCGCACGGAGTCCATGAGGTCGGCCATCCGTCGCTCATCCACGCCACTCCGGGAGAGGACGTTCCCGACGTATTCGGCGAAATCGTCGTGGCTCAGGTCCGCCTTTCGTGCCTCCCACTCTCTGAAAACAGGACTGTCAACGAAGCGCACGTAACTCTTGTTCCTACTCGGCTGCGGAAGGAAGTGGGCATTGAGCGCGAAGAAGACCTGCAGGTCGTAACGCGTCAGAAGTTCTAGCGTCTTGCCCAACAGGTCGACGCCGTCGGCGCTGCGGAACGTGAGCTTGTTACGTTCCAGGAAAGCGGCCAGGGCCCGGGAGTTTGCGGTGACCATCGGTCCATGCTCTGTGATAGTCTTCAGACAGCTGTGGTAATAGGCCACCGCCTTGGTGACGGAGTCGTGGCTCGGCCTGACCGCGCCCTTCATTGAGTGACCGGCGACGGCCAGGAAGTGCCTCTTGATGGCGACCGCGGTGTTGGTGGCAACGTAATCCTCGAGTGGGTGGCCGACAGCTTCGGCGTAGCCGCTGCAGACATACGTGTGCAAGTCGAGGCAGGCGTTCACCGCGGGATTGAGCGAGCGTGTCAGCAGCCACGAGGCGTGGTTGGTGTCTTCGTCGGTGTGAGCTGTATAAGCATACGAAAAAAAAACGAACGCTCTTATTTTTTTCTGTTTTTTTTCTTTGGTAGACGAGTTAGAGTTCTTTGTTTACTTTTCATTTAATAAAACTGTTTCATTATGTCTCAAGTAGCCCTATAAGTGTGCGTCTCCGCCCGGAAGAAGTTGGTGGCTAAAATATGGGAGAGGGTGGTGGACGGATCCCGACGGACGCCTGACATAGCCCGACTAAGAAATGCATTAGCATTTAGAATTGTGGTTTCCAAACATGTGCATGCCCGCCGGCTCGTGGCACTCGCCGACCACGCGGGAGATTAGAACCGACAATGCGCATGTGCGTTGATATGACAACGCACGCGCGGGGAAGACATTGACGTTGTCAGAACTTCAAGGTCAAACGGAAGCACAGAGTAGTTCTCTGGGCTTGTACCGGGAAGAGCTGGGCTGTCGCTTTAAAACCACCTTAGACTGCTGTCACGCGGTCATATTTGATCGCCACCGGGCCTAAACGCTTAACAGTGATTGGCTCCCTTAGCGTATGCAATCTACAGAGAAGACCCAATTAGGAAGTAATAATTTGATGCTGGTCGGACACTCGCCGCGGTGTTCAAATAGTTACGGTACTCGACCCGAAGGTCGCGGGATCGAATCCTGGTAGCGGCAGCCTCATTTTTTGATGGATGAGAAAATGCTAGAGGCCTTTCGCCACGGTATCCCTCACAATGGTATAGCGGTGAGTTGAAGCGCACGAATAAACAGAAAGAAAGAGAGGAGAAGCGCTTTCTCGCAACTAAACTGTTTATTAGAAAGAGAGGAATATATAAACAGGCAATCAAAAAACAACGCATGCGTGTGCAGGCTTTTCTAGATTATGTTCCGAGATAATCTTTCTTTTTTTACCCTGTGTTCTCGATGCGCCACGGGTGTACTTTTTTGCCTGCACACGCATGCGTTGTTTTCTTATTGCCTGTTTATATATTCTTCCCTTTCTAATAAACTGCTTAGTTGCGAGAAAGCGCTTGTCCTTTCTTCCTTTCTGTTTATTCGTGCGCTTGAACTGACCGTTATGCCACGCATATCCAACTAGCCCAACTTTCGATTCTGTCCCTCATAATCCCAGCGTGGTTTTCAAACGTTAAACCCCTAGTCCTCTTTAGGCTATCCTAATCGTCATCAGCGGTACACCTCGCGACAGCCGTTTTACTACATGATACGCTTACGAAGTCGAGAAGACGGGGACTGCGCAGACTCCGTGGCCTCGTCGTCCAGCTGAAGGTCGGGCTGTCGCGGCAGCGCGGTCAGCTCGGAGTCGAGCCTGTACGCGCTCTCGCCGTTAACCAGCGACACTGCGATGATGCCGACGAGCAGCAGCATGGCGATGACGAACACCCACAGCATCGGTTTCGGCGGTGGTCCGCCCACGCTGCCGTCCAGGGTCTTCTCACTCAGCTGCGGCCCACGCTTCCAGTCGTGAGTCGCAGACGACATGGCCTCAACTGTTCTTCCGTTGTGTCCAGAAGTGAGGGATATGATCCCAATAAGGCACCACTCGCGTGACACGTCTTTGCAGGTATCGCCGCTCGCAGGAGCTTGCGACACGATGCTAATGACGATGATGATGATGATGATAGATGGATGGATGGATTGATATGGCTGTACCCTTTAGATCGGGCGGTGGCTAACGCCACCAAGCCGTAATACTTAGTTAACCAAAAACTAGACTTTTTTACCCTTTAAATATTGAGGTTGAGGACTGGTACTTTGGAGTGAAGGGTTTAATTTTCACTCGTGCCTTTACTTTAGCCACCAACCAGATAACCTCCTTATAGTTAATTCTGCCCGCTTAAAGTCTATTTTGCCCTCCCTGTCCCTAAACCCCATGTGCTTTAAAAAACAATGCGCGATCATCCTGAACTAGAGGGTGAAGCCCTTTACAGAGCCTTATCAAGTGTTCGGCAGTTTCCTCCTCCTCTCCACACGCACTGCATACCGTGTCTACCTCTTCGTATTTGGCCCGATATGCCTTGATTCACAATACTCCCGTCCCCATCTCAAACAGTAGAGAACTACCCCGAGTATTATGATATAGGTCCTTTCCTTGGCAATTTCCTGCTTAAAGTTCGATAGATCTCTAGTGCGGACTTCTTAGTCATGCCAACTCTCCACATATCGGTCTCAGCTTCCTTCACCTTCTTCTTAACCGATAACTGTTGATGATGATGATGACGCACTCCAACCAGTGTACGTATCCGCTATGAGGGTTTGATGAAGCAGCGCCCCCTCTATAGAGGAGGCGTCGTACGAAGCATGGATGCAGAGGACATTGGGGGCAAGGCATAGCCAGATGGGTTGTATGGACGGGTTTAAACCCTTCCCCAAAAGTTTTACGGGGTACTTAAATAAACATTCACACATGCAAACATGCAAAATAACGTACATAACGTGAGGGCGAACACCACCAGCCCCATTTCTGGCTGCACCCACGAGGGCAGGGTTTTAAAGGGACTCCATAAGGAGAAACAATGACTTGGTTTAAATTGACAAGCTGCACTCTAAGAACTCTAAGGCCAATTGTGTTACTGTTACAGGTTCATTATTAGTGCACAAAATCAAGGTTGAAGTTTCCTTTTTTAATTTCGCGCCGAACTTCCAGTGTGGGATGTAACAAGTTTAAAATTTTTTTTAAATTTTCGCAACATTGGCTTGATGAAAATTTCTAGAACTTCGTACGCTAGGTCTATGATACCCACAGGTGACAATGCGAATTAGTTTTATCGATTAAAAGCTACGAAGGACCCAGTAGGCGCCTTCAAAATTCTGTACGTCACGGTTTTTGGTGCAGGAATTTCACAGGGGCGTTCCCACCCGTATTTTGCTTTCACTCGTTTCTGGAAGGGAAAAAAGTGATTCTTGAAAGAGAGAAAAGAATATAAAAGTGAGCCCCGTAACTGTCTGCATCATGGTGTGACACCTCAACAGTGACTCATGAGGGATGGGGTAAGGAGGGATTAAAAGGGATAGGGAGGAATAAAAAGTATAGAAATAAAGAGAGGGGCAGGGACAGAGCGACCCACATACAGAAATAAGGAGAAGATAGCAGAGATAGACACGGTCGCAGGAGTCCGAGGACGGGGCACCACTCGGCGAGAGCTCTTGTCGGTGTCAGGAGATGGCGTTGGGCGAGCCAGTCGACCAGAGCTGCGCCGTCGTCGGAGATCGCGGGGGCACAACCGGTCGCCACAAAATCCAGCAAGCGAGTATCGTTTTCTGGCTTGCCAAGGGTAGTGTCGCGTTAAGAGCTGTGTTGTCAGGATTGGGAAATTATACTTTACTTATACGCGAAAAATTGTTTTGCTCTTTAGTGTCCCTTTAACGTCATCGGTGATACCTATCAATAGAGCAGCGAGTCGCCGACAGCTGCCAAGGAGCGCACGTTTTCTTGCGCAGTAAACAAGCAGCCGTGGTTCCCGCCCTCACGATAGAAGTTCTGCTGAAATGCCTTTTCCAGTGTTGGCACGAAAACTGTGATCCTCGTGGATGACACCCAAAATATTAAGCAGGTGCTAATCACTTGATGCTTCAATATAGTCTAGCTAACACTCCACATAGCCGAGTGAATCACAAATTACTTAAATGCAGGAAATCATTGTGAAGTGAATGGTGTGATGGGAAAGTGCGCCTTCAGTGCTTGCCATGCCAATAAATTTCTTAAGATGGACACCAGCAATACCCAGGTGTGGGACAAGCTCTCGTTAGGACTCGGCACTTCTAACAAAGCGAGCTACATAAACATCTAGGGAAGCAGAGTGTGGAGTGGTTGGGGTGAGTGAGGATTCCTTCCATGCTGGTTCACTATATGACTATCCCTCTAGGAGGACGCCCAGATCATTACACATGAGATAGCTTGGAAGGATCGCGGCTTGTGCTATTGTTGGTATGTCGCGACCAGTGTTACAACGCGAATCGAAGACGAGGACACGATGACAAACGAGAACGAGCGCTAACTTCCAGCCAAGTTGCCTAAACGAATGTTTATTTATTTATTTATTTATTTATTTATTTATTTACTTATTTATTTATTTATTTATTTGTTTATTTATTTATTTATTTATTTATTTATTTATTTATTTAGACATACTGCAGACCATCATTTTATTGTGTGGTTCTGGCATACACGCCAGATCCACAACGAACAAAATATGACGAAAGATGAGCTACGCAAAAAAAAAAAAATAGTTTATGCAAAAGGTATTCGTTTGTCTTTGTGCCTTCGTCTTCGATTCGCGCTATAGGGAGTGTGAACTGACGTCGCTTCGGCTGCCATTTTGTAGTACAGAAGGCACAGAAAAATGCGCGCTTTCTTATCTTAATAACGATTGTCTTCAGCACTGCTGGAAGCTGTGAATTGTACATCAAAACGGCGCGTGATGATGTCACGTGAATAGCTCCTATAGCATTCGGCAGGATAAGTCACAGTAAGCACTTGGTGCTCGAAGACCCGATAGCTCCGTTGCAGATGAAGGAACGTTAAAGCAGAAGTGGAATTTTAAATATTTTTTTCGATTTGCTACCCAAAATAAACTCACGTGTGTTGATAATCCTAGAGTGCCGGGGGGCTTGAAAATGCATTGAATATATTTTTGAATACCAGAATACCTTAAAACAGTAACTTCGGTTTCGGTATAGAGGGGGCGCCTTCGCAGTGGTATGCCACCTTCATGGCCACCACAAGTCTGACGTCACGGGACGACCGAATTTCGGGACGTACTATAGCAACGGCTGTCGGTTTGCTGTCAGTCTCACATGGTTCACGTAAACAACGATAAGTGCATGGTCGTCCAGAGTTCTCTGACAATTTCTGCGATTCAGGCTGCACGAAGAACGCATAATTCGCGAATCCAGTGAAAACTGAATTGATTTCATCGTGATGATGTCCATCGCGGTGGGGCTGGCTCTGGTGTGGGGAGAGCTAGCGTTGATAGTGCTCACCATGCGGGGGCGTGTGCATATATATATATAGCTCAGTGGTAGCTCAGTGATTAGAGCATCGAACGCGTTATTCGAAGGTCGTAGGTTTGATTCCTGCTCAAGGCTGGTTATTTTTTCGTCCACTTTTCTTTCTTCTTATTTACATTCCATTGGTTTTAATAGCTTCCCCTGTACATTCTTTGGCATTACTGTCTGTTAGATCTCATTAATATTGTGTTAAAACACGAAAAAACGAGCCCTTAGGTATACACTTCTTTCCCTTATATATATATATATATATATATATATATATATATATATATATATATATATATATATATATATATATATATATATATATATATTGATAGTACACCTTTAGTGGTGAGCAGAAGAGACGTTTACTTTGTGGAAAACGTAGCGGTAGAACCGACCAGCTGTCAAGCGGAGCGAGCGCGAGCAGCAACAACACTCTTCCTTCTCTTCTTCAGCTGGCGTTCCGGCCTGTGCCAAATATCAATGCTACAAATCACTCCCCCCTCAGAAAAGGAGCCATCCTGGCGACCTATGGAACGGGTACGACGGGTGGGTCGTAGTGCGGCTTCAATCGATCTACGTGAACAGTCTCGCGGCCTCGATGCCGTCGGTCTGTTGATGGTTGAACCGGCTCAACAATATAGTTAACCGGTGAGGCCTGACGTAGGACTCGGTAGGGGCCTTCGTACTTCGGCAGTAGCTTGGTGGAAAGACCAGGAACAGATGAGGGAACCCGAAGCCATACCAAGGCGCCAGGCGAGTATGACTGCGAAGACAGGTTTTCGTCGTGACGGTTCTTCTGGTACGCTTGATCTTGGGCGGTTAAGGAACGCGCGAGTTGCCTGCATTCTTCTGCATAGGTGGCGACTTCAGATAGAGTTGTGGATTCCGAAGCGTCTGGATGATACAAGAGAATGGTGTCCATGAATGAGGAAGGTTCGCGCCCGTAAAGGAGGAAGAACGGAGAGAATCCTGTCGTAGACTGAGTGGCGCTGTTGTAAGCGTAAGTTACAAAGGGTAGTATGCGGTCCCAGTTGGTGTGATCAGCGGACACGTACATGGATAGCATGTCGCCCAGTGAGCGGTTAAACCGTTCGGTCATTCCATTCGTTTGCGGATGGTATGCGCTGGTTGTCCGATGCACAACGTTGCATTCGCGAAGAAGGGCTTGTACCGCTTCGGAGAGGAACGTACGGCCGCGGTCACTGAGTAGCTCACGAGGCGCGCCATGGCGTAGAATGAGATTGTGAAGGATAAATAAGCCAACTTCACGTGATGTGGCCTCTGGCAGCGCAGCAGTTTCAGCATAGCGTGTCAAGTGATCAATGGCGACAATCACCCAGCGGTTCCCGTTAGGCGTATAGGGAAGGGGACCGTACAAGTCAATTCCGATGCGGTCGAAAGGGCGGGAGGGGCAAGGCAACGGCTGCAGTTGTCCATTGGCTATGTGTGGTGGGCTTTTTCGGCGTTGACATTTGGAGCACGAACGCACGTACTGTCGGACAAAGCGGTACATTCCGCGCCAATAGTACCGCAGCCGGAGACGTGCATACGTTTTTATCACACCGGCGTGGCCGCATTGAGGATCCGCGTGAAAAGAGTCGCAAATGTCGGCACGTAGGTGGCGAGGAATCACAAGCAACCACTTGCGGCCGTCAGAAAGGTAGTTGCGACGGTACAGGAGTCCATCGCGGATGGTAAAGTGTCGAGCTGTGCGCTGCAGTGAACGATTGGGCGTAACTTGGGACGGCCGAGACAGTAACTCTATCATAGAGGCTATCCAAGCGTCTTGGCGCTGTTCATAGGGCATGTCCGCGTACGAAAGTGCCACAGCATCGAGGCTGGATACAGAAGTACTTCCGTGTTCATGGGGAAGTGGAGAGCGGGAGAGAGCGTCGGCATCTGAATGTTTGCGGCCTGACCTGTAGACGACACGGATATCATAGTCTTGGAGGCGTAACGCCCAACGAGCGAGACGGCCAGATGGGTCTTTTAGTGACGATAACCAGCAGAGGGCGTGGTGATCAGTCACGACGTCAAATGGACGGCCATAGACGTAGGGTCGAAATTTTGTGATTGCCCAGACGATGGCTAGACATTCTTTTTCTGTGACTGAATAATTCTGTTCAGCCCTAGTAAGAGTGCGACTGGCATAAGAAACGACGTACTCGTCGTATCCAGACTTGCGTTGAGCAAGAATAGCGCCAAGTCCGACTCCACTTGCGTCGGTGTGTATTTCTGTAGGGGCATCAGGATCAAAGTGACGGAGAATCGGTGGAGATGTCAGCAATTGACGTAGTTTCGCGAATGCCTTATCGCAATTGGAAGACCACGCCGAAATGCCCTCGGTGTCAGAAAGTAGCCGTGTTAAAGGGGCCATGACAGATGCAAAATTACGGACAAATCGGCGAAAGTATGAACATAAGCCGATAAAGCTCCGGAGTTCCTTAAGTGTCGATGGCTTCGGAAACTGGGCGACAGCACGGAGTTTTCCAGGATCAGGTAGAACGCCGTCCTTGCTGACAACATGCCCTAAGATGGTGAGCTTCCGGGCGGCAAAATGGCACTTTTTCAAATTTAGTTGGAGCCCAGCATGTGTAAGGCAATGCAGGACACTTGCGAGGCGCAGAAGATGGGTATCGAAGTCTTTTGAAAAAACGACGACGTCGTCCAAATAGCAAAGACACGTCTGCCATTTAAGGCCTCGAAGTATGTTGTCCATCAGACGCTCGAAGGTGGCTGGGGCGTTACAAAGGCCGAACGGCATCACGTTAAACTCGTACAAGCCGTCCGGAGTTACAAACGCAGTCTTGGCGCGGTCAGCTTCATCCATGGGTACCTGCCAGTATCCCGATCGAAGATCCAGCGAAGAAAAGAATTCTGCACCTTGCAAACAGTCGAGAGCGTCGTCAATTCTGGGGAGCGGATAAACATCTTTGCGCGTGATCTTGTTAAGGCGCCTGTAATCCACACAGAATCGGATGCCCCCGTCCTTCTTTTTGACCAGTACCACCGGGGAGGCCCACGGACTGTTAGACGGCTGTATAACGCCACGATTGAGCATATCAGACACTTGATCGTCTATAACTTGGCGTTCGGCGTGGGAGACCCGGTATGGACGCTGACGCAATGGTGCGTGGGTGCCAGTGTCAATACGATGGACAATTGCAGATGTTCGGCCCAGACTGGTTTGTTTGAAGTCGAACGATGAGCGGAAGTGGTCGAGAAGTGTCAAGAGTTGAGTTCGTTGGTCAACAGGAAGGTCAGGATCAATCGATGGAAGGAAGACGTCGAGGGAAGAGGTGGCGGATGTGAGAGCGGAAGTAACACTGGCGATCTCAAGGCTTTTTGCTTGATAGGGCAGTTGACTGGTGCAAACACAATCGATGTCCTCAAGGCGGCCGATGCATTCGCCACGGAATAGGGTGACTGGTACAGAAAGGAGATTCGTGGCATAAATGTTTGCGCAAGTGGCTTCGACCGTCAGAAGAGCAAAAGGCAGAAGAACGTTTTTTCGAGAAGTGAAGTCTTCTAACGGCGTGAACATGACGTCCGAAAAAGCGGCATTGTCGCACGAGATCGGCACAATAACAGAAGACATAGGTGGAATATCAGTCTCCGCGGCGACGACAACACGAGAAATAGAAGGCTTATTATAATCGTCGTCGGAGAGCGATGACAATTCTAGTTCGGCCCGGGCACAATCAACAACGGCATGATGTGTGGAAAGGAAGTCCCAGCCTAATATGACGTCGTGTGAGCAGTGCGGAAACACGATAAATTCAACCACGTACAGAACGCCCTGGATGATTAACCGAGCCGTGCACGTCATAGAAGGGTTCACGTGATGCGCTGTTGCCGTACGAAGGGAGAGACCAGAAAGCGGAATCGTAACTTTTCTTAACTTGCGACACAATGCTTCACTCAATACAGACACGGCAGCTCCGGTATCTATTAATGCTTGAACGGGGATACCTTCAATCAAGACAGTTATTTCATTATTCGGTAGAGAACGAGGCCTTGTGGAGTTCGACGGTGGCGCAGTTCTTGCCTCCGGAACTGCGATGGTCAGTTTTCCGTTTGGGCAGGTGGTGCACGCCGAAGCATTGGTGAAGGCGAACGTCGGCGCGGGGAAGGCGATCGGCGTGGGTTGAAGGCGCGGCGGCTCGGCGGAGAAGTGTCCGAAGCTGCATGGAACGGCAGCGTCTGTGGTGGTTCTGTGGGGGCGTAGCCGTAGGTGCCATCAATAATGCCTGAGTGAGGGACGCGCCGGCGACAGAACCGCTCAACATGGCCAGGCTGACGACAGTAATAACAGATAGGTCTGTTATCCGATGTACGCCAAGGGTTGTTGGGAAGCGTTGAAGGACGGCGGTAAATGGGAACATGCGAGCCTGCCGGTACGTGTGTTGCGTAGAAGGCGTTCGCTTGGTGGGCAGGGTCGACGACGTTTGACGGCGCATGTACCTGCCTTCGCGCGACGTCAGCGTAAGTCAGGGGAGCGGACACAGGTGGTGGCTGGTACGTGGGGGGAAGTGCCTCGCAGACTTGCTCTTCGATGGTTTGGCGCAGTGACGAGGTCAGCCCATGCGTATTGCTGGGAAGCAAGGGGGCAAGGGACAACTGGCGTGCCACTTCCTCTCGGATAAATTGCTGGATTTGCGGGGTCAATACAGTCTGTTCTGGAGATATTGCACCAACGGTCAATGCTGGCGTGCTGGTCATGTCGAAAGTAGGCCGTCGCGTTGAAATGCGCTGTTTTCGCAACTCATCGAAACTTTGGCAGTGTTGGATGACTTCCGAAACTGTTTGCGGGTCTTTAGCCACCAGCATGTGGAAGGCATCGTCCTCGATGCCCTTCATAATGTGTTTTACCTTGGCGGTTTCCGACATGTCAGGATCAAAGCGACGGCAGAGGCCTACGACGTCCTCAATGTAGGACGTGAAACCCTCTCCCGACAGTTGGGCGCGATCCCGCAAGCGCTGTTCTGCACGGAGCTTGCGCACTGTCGGTCGGCCAAACACGTCCGCGAAGGTGGTCTTGAAAGTGGCCCAGTCGGTAAGCTCGGCTTCGTGGTTGTTGAGCCAGAGCTCTGCTACTCCTCTGAGGTAAAAGTGGACGCGGCCCAGTTTGTCGTTTTCGTCCCACCTGTTGTTGACGCTTACTCGTTCGAACGAAGAGAGCCAGTCCTCGACGTCCTGCTCATCGGTGCCGTTGAAGATGTCTGGATCTCGCTCTCTCGGGACGCCGGGACAGTGGACAGGTGGAGATGTAGGAGCCGTCTGCTGTGCAGCGTCGATGGACATTGTTGATGGCGAAGGTAGAGTTCGGTTGCGGAGTTCCAGGATGGAAAAAGGTACCCAGCACTCTCCACCACTTGATAGTACACCTTTAGTGGTGAGCAGAAGAGACGTTTACTTTGTGGAAAACGTAGCGGTAGAACCGACCAGCTGTCAAGCGGAGCGAGCGCGAGCAGCAACAACACTCTTCCTTCTCTTCTTCAGCTGGCGTTCCGGCCTGTGCCAAATATCAATGCTACAATATATATATATATATATATATATATATATATATATATATATATATGATTAAAAGTTCTGTGGGTCCTCCGGTGCAAATATAATTAAGAAATAAACAAGCACACTTACGAATATTTGATAGTTGTTTACTCTACGTTTCGGCCATGGCACGGTCAAAACGTAGAGTAAACAACTATCAAATTTTCGTAAGTGTGCTCGTTCATTTCTTATATATATATATATATATATATATATATATATATATATATATATATATATATATATATATATATATATATATATATATCTTTGGGAAGGGGAAGGGGGGTTCGAGTGCCTCAAATTCGTGTCAGTACACATTAAAGTGATTGGTGTGAGCGTGTAACGCCCCTATCGTGCTTGGTGCTTGACACACAAGTGCATTTGCCAAGGTGAACAGCACAGCAACAATATTACGTGTACGTGTGAGATAAGCCTAGGTAAGCACTCAGTATATATATATATATATATATATATATATATATATATATATATATATATATATATATATATATATATATATATATATATATATATATATATATATATATATATGCATCAGCTGGAACGGTGAAGCAGAGTGCGAAGTGGTTGGTGTGAGTGGGGAAATCCCCCTTTGGTGTTCACCACATAACTGCATCTCTAAAGGACACCGAAATCGTTACCGCGCAGGAGGAGATAAGCCAGAGCAAGAACTATATGTGCTTCAAGACACTCAGATGCAGTGAAGCAGTGTGAAGTGATCATTGCGATAGGGGTCTTGCTGCCATTCTTGTCACAGAAATGAATGTCTCACAGTGACGACCTTATAGGTATTACGGGTGACATAAGCCACGGTAAGCCCAGGAAGGCAAGATGTATAAGCATCTGCCCACCGAGTGAAATACTCTTTGAAGTGGCTGGTGTGAGAGGGGAAATCCCCCAATGGTGTCTCGCCTTGTGGTGACCGTTCTGAGACGCACCTATAGTGCACTTTTCAATTGTTTTGAAATGTATGATTTATTTTGAAAACAAGTTATTCTGTATCTGAGAAGAATATAAAATTAGGAGCGCTTCTGCAATTCTTAGCGCACTATACAACGTGGCCTGTCTGGCACCATGTGAATATTACTCGCGATTTCTCGTGTCAGACCAGTCAAAACGCCCGGCCAGTGATGTCACTCCTACGCAATGAAGCGTCACTCCCGATCTCAAAAACAGCCGTTGTTTGTCACTCTAATGTAATAACAAATGAGGTTTTCCGTTAAAATAAAATTATAACAGCATTGTCGTTGCCACCGGCACAACAATATCGGTGCATTCCACCGTTCGAGAAAAAGCGATGGAAACTACACGCTCTAACTGTTCCGCTGGGCCCTTTTAAGTAATTGGTGGGGAAGTACCCCTGTCGAGCTTGTCGTGTAAATTAATTTCTCGAGGTGAACACCTTCCATAACACGTGAGATAAGTCACAGCGAGCACTGCGGGGTCTGAAAGGTAATGCACTCACGTGTAACATACGAACACAACCACGCTGTCAGGCAAACCAACACAACGGCGAACTCGCTTGCCAAATTTAATGCATAACTAGTAACACACAAACAACTAGATGCACAATGACAATACAACGCACAAACAACATAACGTGTACAAGCAACCTACCGCGAACGAATTGTCGCCGACTCACAACGAGGATCCCCACGATAAACAATCGAAGGTATCGCACCCATGGACCTTTCGGGAAGCCGACCACGCCAAACGGCCTAAAAGCTCCTTCAAGAGCACCCAGATAACGCAGATGACGCTGGTTGGCCTACCATCCACGCGGCTTCAGTGCGCTACCACACGTCCCCAGCCAATTCCCCCCTAGACTATAGGGAGCAGCCTAGATGTGGTACATGTAGGCTCACTAGAGATGGTGTTGCCACCGCACCGATTCCCCCTAGACTAGGGAGCCTACATGCAGTACATGTAGGCTCACTAGAGATGGTGTTGCCACCGCACTGATTCCCCCTAGACTAGGGAGCCTACATGTAGTACATGTAGACTCACTAGAGATGGTGTTGCCACCGCACCGATTCCCCCTAGACTAGGGAGCCTACATGTAGTACATGTAGGCTCACTACAGATGGTGTTGTCACCGCACCGAATCCCCCTAGACTAGGGAGCCTACATGTAGTACATGTAGGCTCACTAGAGATGGTGTTGCCACCGCACCGATTCCCCCTAGACTAGGGAGCCTACATGTAGTATATGTAGGCTCACTAGAGATGGTGTTGCCACCGCACCATCTCTCAATCGACGGCAAAACTAATCACGCCAGACCGGTCTATAGGCCGGTCTGGAGGCACGCGCCCTAGAGTGTCCTAAAATTAACTATAAGGTACTTTCATTCAGCGATCATGGGAATGATGGGTAGTAGGCGGACTTGCTTAGTCTTTGTGCTTGCGGGCGGTGGACGCACTTGTGACACGCGATCCCTACAGAGGTCAAGGACACCGATGTACGCGGACGACACTGTTCTAGTTTTCACAGGACACTCCTTAGCAGATCTACAAAATGACGCGACGACCGATTTATCGAACATTTTTGGAATGGTTTGCCAGAAATCAGCTGACTGTTAACTGTACTAAAACAAAGTACGTGGTGTTTCACTCTCGTAGGAAACATATTGACGCCGAATCTCTTAACCTAACAATAAACAACGCTCCTATTCAACAAGTTGCTTGTTTTAAATATTTAGGCGTCACTTCTGATGAGCATTCACACTGGCATGAGCAAGTACAGAGTGTGTGCGCAAAGGTAGCCTATGGCTGCTATTCTCTAATAAAAGCTCGCCGATATTTTCCACAAGCTATACTTCGCACACTCTACTTTTCATTGTGTCAGTGACACATAGGTTACTGTCTGGAATCGTGAGGTGTGACGTACAACAGTTATCTAATAACTCTTGAATGACTTCAAAAGCGTACACTGAAAAACATAAGCCGAGGTGAATCAGTATGTAATATTTTTCAATCACAACGCATTCTCTCAGTTCCAATGTTGCGCGACTACAAAATTGCCGTTTCAGTAAATAACATAATTAATAGAAACTCACCTTTGCCTGCTGATCTTTTTCTTCAATTCCTAAACGCAATACGCGACATGCTTCGAATGCTAATTTTATTCTGTCCAAATGTTATAATGTTTACGGAGAAAGACCTAATACAGTTTAATGGAACAAAAATATAGAACACGATCGCCCTAGAGATTAAAACGGCAAGTAATTTTAGCATGGAATGTAAATCATTTTTTTTCTGTGGAGCCAAGACATATGTAAGCATGTGTGTGTTTAATTCGGTTTTCATTGTATTTTTTAATAAGTGCCTATGTGTAGAAAGCTAGCTGCAACCTAATAAGTATGCATGTCTGCAGGAAAAAAATGTATTACTGTGTTATCTGTATTTATATGATTGCTTTTGTTTGTTACCTCAAAGCTGACCTGTACACTTTTTTTATGTTGTACATTGTATTGGACCGTTCACTAGCCACTTTAGGCTACCGGTCCAAATAATCCCTGTATTTGCGTATATCTATTCATGAAAATAAAGTTTCATTGATTGATTGACCTATTGATTGATCGATTGATTGACTTCGTTTATTGCTGCGTTTCGGTTTTGTTTCGGAGGAAAGAACGAACCCTTTTGAGCTTCGTGTCCCGATTTAAAATGGTAAGAATTGATTAAGGTGGTGAAGTGCAACCACTGAACATTTGCCGATAGCTGTTTCGTAACAAAGGAGCTCCAATCCGCGTGAAGCCAGAAAGAACGTAAAGTACGAAGACTAGACATATCCGTGTACTACCCATAATTTCCATACTCGCTGAAGCGCCCCGCGTTGCAGCTCCCATAGACACTAGCGCTAGAGTTGCCTCTAGTGTATACACGGAAAACTATGGCGCACGCCTCCCGACCAGCCGTGGCTGTTGTTACCAACCCTCCAATGCAGATAGTCGGGACAAGGGGGGCGGGGGGTAACATAGGAAGCCGGCGAAATTGATGGTATCTTCCTCGGAAATCCATCGCTTCGTCATTGTTGTGTCATTTTGAAGTGGTACGTCAACTGGAGACGTCGCACCGGCAAGATTTCCTTTTGCTCGAAAATGTGCACGGAAGAAGTCCCCGCAGTTTGGCTAATGTGGCTAAAGGCCCACGCAGTCACCGCAGCATTGCTTCACACATGCAATTCGGTAGTGGGACGCGCTGTTGGACGTGCGATCACTTGAAAATGCCAAACTGGATGATCCTAAGCGAATCCGGGACACACATTGCTGTCCCGGCAGGGACAACACGAAACTCGGGACACTGTGATCTCTCTGCAACCTCTTTTCTCCCCTTCATCCCTTCCCCAGTGCAGGGTAGCAAACCGGATGTGCGTCTGGTTAACCTCCCTGCCTTTCCTTGCATCTTTATCTCTCTCTCTCGGGACACTGTATGAAAAGCCTGGACAGAGCAGCGAAATCCGGGACGGTTTGTAGCCCTAGCCGTGGCCTCGTGACCGTGGCTATAGCAACGGCTAACCGCCGTACGCGCATGCAATGCGTAAAACCGACTTCACAGGGAGTGATCGCACCCTTGTGCTCGCGATGAAGGGGTACGTCACCGAACCCGCAGCCTCTAACGCTGGTCGCACCGGCGGACGATAACTGCTGTCAACATTCTAGGTGGTCCTCTTCAGTGGGACAGTTGCCGCGGCTGCCGACGTGAAGGTCGTGGGTTCGAAGCCAGCCGGAGCAGTCACATTTCAATGAAGGCGAAATGGTATAGAGAGGCCCACTGTGCGATGTCACTGCAGGTTAACGAACATCAGACGGTCAAAACTTCCAGAGTTCTCCACTATATGGTGTCTCTCCGGATATTGTTGTTGTGGGAAATAAAACCCCAGATATAAAGTATATGTTTACTCAAATCGCGAGTGCAAGAACAAATCAATCTATGCCTAATCTATCTATCTATCTATCTATCTATCTATCTATCTATCTATCTATCTATCTATCTATCTATCTATCTATCTATCTATCTATCTATCTATCTATCTATCTATCTATCTATCTATCTATCTATCTATCTATCTATCTATCTATCTATCTATCTATCTATCTATCTATCTATCTATCTATCTATCTATCTATCTATCTATCTATCTATCTATCTATCTATCTATCTATCTATCTATCTATCTATCTATCTATCTATCTATCTACGTGCTGTCAGTGAAAACATGCATACTGTTCGTAAACGGCGGTGCATCTGGCTCACTTGCGTCACACACAGGGTTCTCCCTCTTCGGTCAGTCGCCCCAAAAATGGAGTATAAATTCGTGCTATCAGTATCCACAAGTTTACCATCTGAAGCATTGACAGTGGCACTGCACACGTAGGAGCCCTTGGCAACTACCGTCTACTTCCAAAGCGATTACAAAGATTTCATTGCGTATCATTGAACGTTTCTTATAATCAATAGAATGTCCATTAACGTTTACTGCACATCGGGGGGGGGGGGGGTATTTTGTAAGTGTACTATCTAGAACGGGGAAGAGATGAAACTGGAGCACAAGAGGGAGCAAACAGCAAGTAGGCGAGCTGAGGGAATTGAGAAATCCTTTCAACGCATGAAGAAGTGTACATTTATTACTGCTCCCCATCAATTTTGACAGGCATTGTTTTTCAAAGCTTGAAATTGCAGAGCGGGGTGACTAACAGTTTTTGTTAATGACTTGAGTGGACGCTAGGTGGTGTCGCAATTTGATGAGTCGTTCGGTGGTGATCTTTAGCGTAGGAACGTGGGTTAAGCCAGGCGAAAAACAAAAAAAAAAAACCAAAAAAGAAAGAAAGGCTAATTGGGTCTTCGGGATCAAGCGCTTGCCCCGCCGCGGTGGTCTAGTGGCTAAGGTACTCGGCTGCTGACCCGCAGGGCGCGGGTTCGAATCCCGGCTGCGGCGGCTGCATTTCCGATGGAGGCGGAAATGTTGTAGGCCCGTGTGCTCAGATTTGGGTGCACGTTAAAGAACCCCAGGTGGTCTAAATTTCCGGAGCCCTCCACTACGGCGTCTCTCATAATCATATAGTGGTTTTGGGACGTTAAACCCCACATATCAATCAATCAAGCGCTTCCGTTTCACACCAAACCACGTCGTTCGGATACCGTTTCGTATCCATTATAACGATAAAGCGAGCTCTTAAACGCTATAGCGCCGAAAACGGAGCCTCGGTTTGTTCTGTGCACATTATATAGCTATTCTCACTTTTGTACATTCAGAATGGCGTCGACCAATCCCGTGTGGCTCCCTCTCGTTTTTTTTTTTTGTTCGATTCCTTCCCCGTTCTGGATAGAACGCTTGCAAATAGCCCCATTATGTATTGATTTCGAAGACGATTGTTCACGAGTAAATGCCCTTGTTTGGTGGCATCAGTGCTTTCTTCAAGTTCTGCTTAAACAAATTAGTTTCCAGCGTCGGATCAATGATCTGAAAAGATGCGGGACATTAAGTTCTTGTGTATCGAATTCCATACGAGGATGAATACTGAAACACTCTTGGTGACTGAGAATTCACACTTTTATTTACAGATTTCTTTTTATACACATCTCCTCTGTAACAATTTCTTGGACATTACCATTGATGTGAACATCGGACAGCACTGAAAGAACATAAGATGCCCCACGTACACTTCGCGCTAACAAACAAACGCACACGCACGTACTGTATGTACAGCCGCGTCCTCGTCTGTGTAGAACACGCAAAGAGTCGGTTTTCGCTCTGCGGGGCGAAACCTTATCAGGCTCTGACGTGATCAGCCTGACAACTAGGCCGTGCGTGCTCCTGATACACCACTTCAGAGCCCGAAACTGCCTCGAGGTTTCGACCCACGGAGCAAAGCCCGGCTGCTCGAGTGCTCTTCACAGACGTGACCACCGCTGTATACATATTATGAGATCTATATCACAGATTCAGTGTGCGCAGTATGGTAAATGCGCATTGGTGTTTTATCACAATGAACGAAAACGAAATACACGTGTATACTGGGAACAACCATTTCTTTTTATAGGTACTGCCGTAGTGCGCTGTGATGTTTAAATATACAACACATATGACTTAAAATGGGTACTGCATTATGTCGAAGTGGTCGACGACCACTAAAACTACAAACGTTGTGAAGGCAAACTGACCCACATCGGGCTTACATTGGCCTTGAGACTTTTTGTGTACGCTGCTCGGATGCCGTCAAGGATAGCACTGTGGACTAGAACGTTTATTCCGACTGATGTGAAGACTCGCACAAGATTGAATGCCACTTCCGGGTTGGTAGAAGCAAATCGGAGCTTGCAAGGGCTTTCTTTAACCGGAAATGCGGGATGCACTAACAACAGTTTTGATCGCAGATGAAATGGTAATCTTTGGTTGGTAGCTCGTAAAAGTTTCGAAGAGATCAATATGCGCTTGGCGCATGCACTTTCGAAAATAACGGGACGTATGAACATCTTGGAAACGTACACATATTCCAGACATATATACACACAGCGGACACATGTTGGGGCTTTATGAAGTCGCCCCACAATCGGCGCTGGACTTGTAGGAACATGGAAATTTGGCGCCCACAATCGGGTGCTGGACTTCTAGGAACATGGAAATTCGATACGCTATATTGTACCAAAATGCTCGGTTCATAGGAACATGCGAGTATAGTTAGTTAGCGACTAGACGCCATCGTTATGAACTTGGTTCGAGTACAGGAGTAGGAACATGGGTAAGTACGGCCTGAAAGAATATCGGAGGCCTTATATATACGGATGCAAGCTTATTCAGACCAGATAGTTGTGTGAAACCGTGCTATGTGAAACCGTCCTATATGACAGACCAGACCTGGAAGCAGTTTTGCAACCTGTCTAGGCAAATGGCAAACGATTCGGCACTTTTTTCGCCCGAGTACCACGCAGTTGTAACCCTTTCCCCACAGCCCCCTCCTCTTTTAACAAGACAATTTAGAATATATACAAACAAGATCACAGCATGGTCACGAAAGTACAGCAATGAAAGCGATGAACATAACGCGCCCAATGGTGTACAATGCATTAATACTCTTCATTGATCTATGGCTGAAGTAATAGCAGCACAGGTGTAAATGTGAAGCTAGGAATGTGTGTAATCTAAAACAAACAAGATGGCAATCAGCGCGGGAAACGCTGGATGAAATCTCACTTCGCGCGGAACGCGTTGAAAAACGATCACCGACAACTTTCATTACGTGAAGGATGGCGAGCAAAACAACACCGGCACCCTCTGAGCCCTGTCTAGCTTATTTGCCTATGCGTAAGCAATGCATAGCAAGTGAACATATATTTTAGGTGGTGATGATCAGTCCTTTGGTATGCGCTTGCCTTTGGTTCACGCTGCCAAGCTCAAGGACGCGAGTTTGATTCCCGGACACCTCGACTATGTTTACGAAGGGGCGAAATGCAAGGACATCCGGGTACTTTGATTTTAACTGCACGCTTGGGAACCCCAGGTGCCCGCAATTGATACAAAGTCTCTGACTACGGTGCGCCTCATGATGACATCGTTGTTTGGCACGTAAAACTTCACTATCTGGCTTGTCTTTTGCAGGATTTGCGCCCGGCGACAGTATGACTCGGTTTGGGGCACGGCAATGGTTCCATAATCGTGATTCAAGTACAGGGTGCACTGACTACAGACCATGTTCACCGCAGGATGCGATCAGAACGAGACCGGCGGAAACCGAGCAGTCGAAGTGCCCGGGGAAATGTGGACGGCGTCAGTCTAAGACCGATAGGTCCCGAACGTTTTCTGTCCATAAGTTCTGGACGATGTGAAACGGTCTTTAGTCAGCTTGCGTAGGGCCGTGGTAGGCCATCCTGGACACCTTCCTGGCACACACACAGGCCACCGTTAGCGCGACGTTGGTCCGGGTGCCATTCTTATACTCCACAGGAATGCTGTGCTGGACGGCGGTGCACTTGTAATCGTTCAATGGCAGGCATAACTTATCCTGGCACAAACACTCCACCGTTGTCAGGTTTTGGTGTTCGGGAATCCGAAGGTGGTCGAAGTCGAAGCTTGGCCGCGACGGACAGAGCGCCCGCTTGTGGATCCCACTTTTGACGACGGTGGCACCACGAGTGGTGGCCGTGGCACTGCTGGCTGGGTGGCATTTCTCCAGGTCATCGAGAATGTCGGGCAGCCCGGTCTTGGGTCGGGTTGCCCCATGAGCCGTCATCACGACCGTGGCTGCCAGTGCACCAAGGAAGAAGGCGCACCGAAAGCCCCGTCCTCGGTGGTCCATGACGGCACCGAAGAACGGATGAGCCACGAGGTCCATGCGAAGTCCTCTCGGTTCTCGGCTGAGTCTCGGTGGTACTCGGTCTCGACCGTGGCTCGCTGCTGTCCGCCATCGTTCCGCTGGTTCTCGTTATAAGTGACCCGTGGGGCGGAAGGGTTCCGAAAAATCCCCATGGTGCCCTCTTCCCTCCTCGAGGATGCGGCATAATCCTTGATCCGGGCTTGCACCCCCTTGACGTAGACCTGTGTCCACACCCCCACCCCCAGACTGTACTGTCCGGAAGGGATGCGACTGCACACTGAAGCGCTCAGATGTTGCGGCGTCGACACAGCAAAACGGCGTGGGCACCCTCGACTGGCACGCGTTTGTGAGCGATGCTTGCGGCAGCGAATGCAGCCGGAAGTTGGATCTTCCTCCCTCGGGCGTCGGAGAGGGTCCTGCTACACGTCATTCGCTCACTTCCTCCCGCGCCGCCGATGCTCTCCGTCGAGAAGGGCGGGAGACGTTCGTTCGCCTATCGGTATTCGTCCTCCTTCTCCCTCCTCGCACTTGCGACATTGAGCTTGCGTGGGCTTTGTAGCGCGCATACAGCGTCGTTATCGCACACTTGAACTCCGCACGGATACGGGGTTTCGAGTTCGCACGGTTCGCGCTTCGCCACGCGTCCGGCGGTGGGGTAAATCTGGCGCGTCCCTCCTCTCCTCTTCTTCCGCTCGCCCCAGTGCTTCAGTTCCGGAGGTAAAATACACTTGATGAAAACACGGGGCTCCTGTGAAACACCGCGTTCTCTCCACCCCCGAGGAACGTTTCGGTATTCCTTTCTTACGTTTGCTTTTCTTTCGAGATCCTATTGTAGGGGCTGCACCGCGAGTTACGCGAAAAGGGGAATCCCCTTCGAAGGGCACGCTCTACGAGAACCCGAAGAAGCCGATGTAGTTTCGAAGACTCGGTGCCCAGAATCGGGTGTCCTTTGAACCCTAAGCACAAGAAAATTTGCCTGTCAACAACTCACCTAGCGCTTCAGGTAATTTCATAGTTAGGTGGTCGGGTTATCGTCTTTAGGTAAGTGAGAAACTTGCGCATTAATGAATTCATTCAATAAATAAATCAATCAATAATAATTAATTATTCAATTAACAAGTCACACGATAGGATGTTCAAGCTTCTATCTCATGTGACATGCTGTGAATTCGTTTTATACTCATGCAACATCACGAGAGAGAGAGAGAGAGAGAGAGAGAGAGAGAGAGATGAACAACAAGAGAGAAGGCAAAGAGGTTAACCAGGCACATGCCAGGTTTGCTACCCTACGCTGGGAAAATGGGAAGAGGGCATAAAGATGAGAAAGGGAGACAAGAGAAGAGAAAGAGAGAGAGAGAAAATAAGGATTGTCAGACAATGGGCTGACGCGTATGCAGCGGTGGCACTACACAAAAGTTAAAGGTGGTCACGTAGGCCTGTAGTCCTCAAAAAGCACAAGATAGCTTTAATTGCTTTTTGAGCCAACGAAAGGCTCATTACGAGTTGCTCAGGATACTGGCAGGCCAAGTCGTATAGATACTGAAGCCATGTAGGTGCTGGAGAGGGTTTCGGAGAGTTTCTTGTTAGGCAAGTTTGTACATATTTTGTTAACTATATAAGCCACAAAACGTCGAAATCGAAAAAAAAAAAGCAGCAGAAACAGAGACAGACAGCGGAGACGTGGCACTAACAACTGACTTTTATCTCGGAAAAAAAAACTTTTATAACAAGTTCGTACAACGCATGCCCAGATAAAAAACAAGAACAAACAGGCACAATAATCTAAGCAAATCACCTCTGTGCTAGAAACATTCTTTCCTGTTGAGATAAACTGAAGCTGCACTAGCATATTTCTCAGTTTGATTTGATTTTGATTGATTTGTGGGGTTTAACGTTCCAAAACCACCATATGATTATGAGAGACGCCGTAGTGGAGGGCTCCGGAAATTTCGACCACCTGGGGTTCTTTAACGTGCACCCAAATCTGAGTACACGGGCCTACAACATTTCTGCCTCCATGATATATTTCTCAGTTTCCAGATATTGAATGCCTCAATGATCTCTCGTTCACGCTGCGTCTTAGCCCTACCTAAAATTTTCATCTTATCAATAAGGGACGTACAACCACACGACTTACAATGCAACGACAAGTTAACACCAGTGCCCGAGGGTCAATGTTCGGCTGAGGGAGTACGAAGGTCTTCTACCCTAACTTGCTGTTGCATTGCAAGTCATGTACGCCCCTCTTTGATAGGGTGACATTTTTCGGTAAAGCTGTGACGCAACGTGAACGAGAGATCATTGAGGCATTCCATATCTGGAAACTGGGTCTAGACAAATGTGTTAGCGCAGCTTCAGTTTATCTCACCCGGAAAGAATGTTTGTTTTTAACACAGAGATGATTTGCTTTGATTAGTTTTCTTGGCTTTTTGGGGGTGTTTTTTTTTTTGTTATCTGCGCACGAGTTATGCGGACATGAGAGGAAAGTTTTTTTTTTTCGCAATAAACGTGAGTCGTTAGTGCCACGTCTTTGCTCTCTGTCTCTGTATCTGCTTCTCTGCTTTTTTTCCGATTTCGACGTTTTGTGGCTTATATATAGTTAACTAAGAGGGTTTTTAACTGTGCGAACAGGCTTTCTCGGCAATGGATGGCGACAGTCTTACAGAAGCTTCAGAAAACAAGCGCTTGACATACTTTTGTTTAAGTATGTGTGTAATTAACGTCTCTGCGCAGCAATGAAGTGAGACAGCTGAGCGTTACGGAAATGAGAGTCGACATTCTGTGTCGCGTATCTTCACTCTCTTGCCTTGTATCTCCCGTAAAAATATTTCTTCGTAATGGTAAATGGAGAGCTCGAAATGCTGACATTCATTGATTAAATTACGCTTCCAAACTTCACTCTCCGTGAAATGCGCAGTTTTTTTTTTCGTACGTGCGTACAAATTCCTGAACAGTGATAGGTATCGAAACATTGGCCAGCCTGTCTGTGGCATATGATTCCTGTTTTCGTAACCTGTTCTAACAATGATAATACCTGATTGATTGATATGTGGGGTTTAACGTCCCAAAACCACTATATGATTATGAGAGACGCCGTAGTGGAGGGCTCCGGAAATTTAGACCACCTGGGGTTCTTTTACGTGCGCCTAAATCTAAGTACATTGGCTTCTGGTATTTTCGCCTCCATCGAAAATGCGACCACCGCGTTCAAACCCTCGACTTTCGGTTCAGCAGCGGAACCCCGTAACCATGCCACCGCATCGGTCAGACCCTTGTAACAATTCGATAGTATACGTTCCATTCTATGACTCTACCTCATTTAATGAAATATGTGTCGCAGGCATTCAGTGCGCTAGGAAATTCGCCGCAAATATAATTCGTAATGATATTTAGCCGAGGTGAGTCGCGAATGACACCGATTAAAGGAAATAAAGATGCGTCAGCGGAAAAAAAGGGTGACGTCATCTTTCCGTGTGTTACGGAGGCGTTAAGGTGCGCTTTCCGTGATACACGCTGCGTTGTGATACAGGCTGCTTGTGATACACGCTGCTTCACACAGCCCTTCTCTAAACTACTATAACCTGTGCTAGAGTAGTCTGGTGAACTGAGGGGAAAACATCAGGCACTCACCGCATCGATGTCGCTGACGCCGGCCGATCCCGCAGCTGCCAACCACTGTTACGAGGGGCGACGTCAGGACGGTGCCGAAGGCGCCACAGCTACGAAACTCGCCGCTGCCAAGGTCACCAGCTGGGCCGACAGCGAAAGGGCTCGAAGAGCCCGCATATCTTCTCTCTGACGCACACGCCGGCTTCTTGGCGAAGCGCCGCGTTGTTCTTTACAGGGTCCCAGGTGATCCTTTACGTCATCAACGTCCAATGAGAGCTGCCGCCGGGTCACGCAGAATCCTCTAATGGGGACCCGCCGCTGGGTTGCGTCATGATCCTCAAATCCGGAGCCGCTGCGCTGGGTTTCACCCAAGGACGAGTGATGTTGCCACGCATTGCGTCTTCTTATATGGTTCTTAAAATGAAAAGAAGAGAAAAGTGAGCCCCGTAGCCGTCTCCATCAGTGTGCGACACCTCAACAAGAGCTCACAAGGGAAGGGGGTAAGGAGGGATTAAAAGGATAGGATTAAAAGCTATATGTAGAGAGATGAAAGAGAGAGCGAAGCGCAGGGACAGCGAGTGAAGGTAAAGAGGTGATAGGAAAGATGGAAACGGTCGCAGGAGTCCGAAGACGGTGCACCACTCAGCCAGAGCTCGTGTCGGCGGCAGGAGATGGCGTAGGGGAAGCCCAGTCGGCCAGAGCTGCGCTGTCGTCAGAGATGGCGGGGGCACAACCGATTGGCACGAAATCCAGCGAGCGAGTCGCGCATTGCGTAAGACTCGCCAGACTGGATGGCGCTGGTTGCATCATCGGGCTGCTATCGGACCCACGGGTTGATTCAGGCTTAATGAACCGTGTTCTTATTGGCCTCTCATAGTTCGCTCTGCCGTATCTTGAAGATGTCGCCATCTTCTCGAACAGCTGAGAAGAACATGTCGAGCATTTACAAGCCGTGCAGAACAGGTTGAAAGAAGCTGGTCTTACCGTGAAGCCTGCTAAATATCACCTAGGGTGCGGTGAGGGGTCTTACCTGGGACATTTTGTGGGGCGCGGACGGCGGAGACGTTCAGAAATCAACGTAGCCGCCGTCGTGAACTATCAACGATCAAACACAAAAGCTGAGATAAGGGCATTCTTGGGCCTAGCTGGATACTATCAGCATTACGTGCAAAACTCTAGCATTGCCAGCCCTCTAACTGACGCGCTTCGAAAGCCCGAGACGGTTAAAGTGGCATGGGACTCAGAAAAAGAGAATGCGTTTTGCAAGATGAAACAGGCCTCAAGCGAAAAGCCCGTTCTCATGGCACCCGATTCCTCTAAGGAATTTGTCATTCAATGCGACGCGAGTTATCGCGGCATGGGAGATATATTGTGCCAGAAAGACAGTGCTAGTAATGAGAGGCCAGTTTTGTATTTAAGTCGAAAACTGAGCTGCAGGAAAGAGGCGTACAGTACCTGTGAAAAGGAATGCACTTGCCTTGTGTGGGCCGTTCAAAAGCTAGCCTGTTATGTCTCCGGTTCGAGGTTTGTGGTCGAAACGAACCACTGTACTCTGACATGGGTAAATAACATGTCACCTAAAAGAGGCCGGTTACTGAGGCGGAGCATGATACTCTAACATTTATACGTTCGCTACAAGAAAGTAAAGCTAAACGCTAATGCAGACGCATTGAGCCGTGCGTTTTATACCCCTGTCACACAGGCACCCGCGAAGACCGTTTAACTCCCTCGTTCTTACGACAACGAAGATGCGGTCCATGTCACAAGACCACCCTTACGCAAACGAATGTAAACGGAGCATTTCGCGAAGGACGTTCAACGATGTACCTTCGCAGCGAAACGAGGTACTCTCGTCCCCAGCAGTCTAGAGGTCAGAGAAAAATTTCGAGCACTAAAGTGGCCACAGTGAAAGAATTTTGGCAATATTAAAAGTTCTTTCGTTGCAGTACTTATTAAAAATGCGTGTTTGTTTACCTGTATTTACGCCCGCCAGAGTTCTCTCACTCTCAACACCGATGCCCTACACACCGTGCCTCGCAAGTCGCGCGTGCCGCCGCCATTGAAAAATATTTCGTTTACGTGTGTGTTGTGGTTGCCACTGTGTTGACGTTTAAAAGAAATGACCGATAACGCTGCAACATCATCACCTGCCTCGACGGCTGCAGAAACGAGTAACGGGACCCCACCAAATCCAAGAGTAACATGGAGTGAAATTGACACTTGGGTGTTGATTAGAATCTGGGAGGACCACCTTCCTGAGCTCCGAGGAGAAAAACACAACGCCAGAGTGAATGACGCCATTGTCGCCGCTCTTGCACAGATGGGTATTTTGAGGACGCGCCGACAAGTGCAAAACAAAATTGACAACCTCACGCAGAAGTACAGGTGAGTTCGCAGACTGTTGAATGCATACAGCAGAAAAGCACGTGCGTTCCTAACAGCTAGGAACCGCCTAGGTTTGGGAGCGTGTCTTCAAACCAGCGAGAGAATCGTGGATATGCCCAAACTCGCCTTGACGCACGCCTCGATGACAACGCCTTCGCATTTAGCGTCAGGCCGTTCGCGACGAGACGGTGCCTTATAGCACGCACACGGGCTCTAGCAGCCACAATCTCAATATCCATGGAGCCGATCAACGTCATTACCAGCGCAATTTCGTACCACTTTCTCACGTCGTCCGCTGTGTCACTCATGGCTGAAGAACACAAAATGTGCGCTCACGAGGCAAGGAAGCATAAGAATTTTCGTACCGGGCATGTACACGGGCACCTTCCTCTGTGTACACGCGCAACAAAACAACTAGAAGCACAATGTGGCCAGCGTCACTAGCAGCATCGCTACATTTAGCAAATGCGTTTTGATTTGAAATTATTTTTAATGGTTTGTTAGTCGCATACCTACTTAACAGTGCTTTTTGTAAAAACCACATAACGAGGATTTACAAAAAAATCAATAGACATCAATATAGAATACTTTCCCGAAAATCAAACAGTGCCCGCTGAGCCCCCTCACGGCGACTGTTACAACCTTGTCATTGCCGTGTGGCACCACCACAACTCCTTCTCCGTCGAACCCCTAGGGGAGATTTACGTTGACGGTGTTCAACGGAGTTTGGTGGTGGCCGTGTGACAGGGGTATTATAGTTAGTATCTTCTCCACCTTTCGGTTTTTCGCTGGCGAGTCGGGAAAAATTTTGTCCTCATCACGTCCTTAGCTGAGCGCTCTCGTCCAGAGTGATCTCAAGGGGCCAACTTTATGTTGTATTCTATTTCTTTACGTTGTTGTACGTGTAAAAAATTGAGTTCTCATTTTAAGAGTCTTGTGTCCCACATGTGCCTCTTTATGTACAGGAAATGAAATTCCGATAGACACGTAGCGAGGTATATCTTGTACTTTACTTTGTCTGGTGTTCTGTCAGGTGACCAAGGGCATTTGCTTGTTTCGTGTGTTGTCTGTTGTCGAACCGTTCTTGACAAGTCGCATAACCATTGACAAGTACTGAGACCAAACATCGTCAGAAGAGACGAGCGAAGCTAGTCGACAAGTTTTGGTGACAAGCCCGTGGAGCTGATATCCACCCTCAAGAATGGTATGAGTTCACGGAACTGAGCCTGGAGCCACAGACTTCCCCTGGCCCTTCAGACGAACCTGGAGGAACCTGGCTAACGAGCGCGGCTGACATCCGAGCCACGTGAAAGCAGCTCGTCTTTCCGGTGCATTGTCTGGTGGCGGGGGTGCTGTTACGCCTGGCATTCCACACCGAACGTCATTGACTCTGCAAAGGCAATCTTGTGTCAAGGCCAGCGAGCGAGCCCGCCTGACGCCATCACCTCAACGATGTCATCTAGCCCGGCGGCGCCAGTGTGTCTTACGCAACGCACGGCGAGCTCCCTCAACATGTGGGCCCGATAGCAACCCGATGATGCAAACGGCGCCATCCAGTCTGGTGAGTCTTACGCAATGCGTGGCAACATCACTCGTCCTTGGGTGCAACCCAGCGCAGCGGCTCCGGATTTGAGGATTCTGATGCGACCCGGCGGCAGTTCTGGTTGGACATTGATAACGTAAAGAATCACCTGGGCCTATAAAGAACCACGTGGCGCTTCGCCAAGCAGCCGACGTGTGCGTCAGAGAGAAGACGTCTTGGCTCTTCGAGTCCCTAAGCTGTGGGCCCTAGTGCCGAATAAGTAACGCCTCTGTTTCTGTGCTGTACGTACACCTTGCCTTAACTCACCGTCGTCTTGTCCGCTCGTCTATTAGCTCTTTCATAAGCCGTCGCGAGCTTAGAAAAACACGCTACCAAACGGCTGGTGACCTTGGCAGCCCGTGACCTCGGCGCACCACACAACAGTGTCGGCGGCGGTGCCAGTCGTAACAAGGCCTGAGTCAGCTCGTTGAAAGTGTGAGCGCGCTCTTTTGTGAATTCGGGATAAGAGGCCGCCATATCCCGGTTTAGAGAACCTCGGGCTAAGAGATTGGCGGCCTCGTTTCCAGGATTCCCGCAGTGCGCGGGCATTCAGATCATCTCCACATGACGGGGCGGGTGTGACGACTGGTGTGCATCAAGCATCCGTGCAGTAATTTACTCGTGTAGGAATCCCAGCTAACGGTAACTGGCCGGCCCCAGAAACGAGCTGTGAAATAGCGGCGCGTCGGTTTCCTCCCGTGCGCTCGTCGGGGCTGGCGTTCGCGCGCTCGTTGCGAAGCGGGAAGAGAAGGCGGAAACGTCGAGCCGCCGCGGGGGAGCCTCTGGGAGACCCGCGGAGCTGCTATTGTTTCCCATGACGCATTCCTCCGCTGTTGCTACATTCCACGGACGACAGTCAACGCCTCCGTAACCACAACACCCGTCGGCAGGGGCGCGCGCGGGGGTTCCCAGTCAGGAGAGGTAAAGTGCCTCGATACGATAGTTCGCCTCCGCTCCGTTCGGGGGTGCTGACATCGAGGCACTCTAATGAGAGGGGAGTCGCAGCGGCCCCTTCCTATTAATGTCGATGTATGCAGCTGACTTTGCGCCCCCCCCTCCCCAATACGCACCTCTGTGCTCGTCAGACAGCCTCATTGGCATAATCAGTTGTAAATAACGAGAGTGGGGAAGTCGGAGCGTCTTGTTTACAGGTGTTAGCTTATTTGTTTCTTTTACAAGGATGCTGTTGTCTTACGAAAGTGAATGCATGGGTAACGTGGTTGCTTGGGCGAGTTGGTACGACATGATTCACATAAAAGACAGCGCCAATAACGAGGGACAAGAAAAGAAGGAGACAGACAGCGGCACTGTATTTTTTCGACCACCAGTGACGCATTCTGTCTCCTTCTTTTCTTGTCCCTCGTTATTGGCGCTGTTCTTTATGTGAATAAATGCATGGGTATTGTGAGGAATTTAATTGTGCATATGTGCGCGGACAGTAATTTAACGTCTTGAGACTTACGCACGAAAACCAGGTTACAATTTTGCCGCAAAAAAAAAAGAGCATGACTTTAATTTAGGATCTGGTGGTCCTCAGCCGCCGATTTCCCACAGGGCGGGTTGCCCTCCCAAGAGACTATGAACTTAGTTCTGCCGAGCAACAGGCCGGAAGTGCGCTCGTACCTATTTGACCAGTAAGTGTCTGTCGGTAGCACTTCTCTTCCTCCCCCCGCAGCAGAGGATGCTCAATTATTTCACCAAGGATATGGTGGGTTAAGGTACGCCCAGGGGCCTTCACAGAACCTTATGGGGCTACTTTTCGAGATGAGCACCCAGAAACAACCAAGCGCCAGATTGGTGTACTCCTCTGCCCAATGGTGAAAAACCGGTGGGTTCCCGGTAGGCACTGGAAATCGAACCCGTTACCTCCCGCATTATAAGAGGATGCCCTATTCAGGTAGCCACCACTGCGGTGGTTACATTTTTAGAGCGTCCAATCAATCAATCAATCTCATAATTATGAGAGAAGCTGTAGCGGAGGCCTCCGCAAATTTTCGACTACCTGGTGTTCCTGGATCATATGCTTTGGTAGTGTACTACGGCTTTCACAGACCCTGCATGATGTGGAAAGACATCGGTGACAAAGAGTCCTTCACGGTAGAGCCCTTTCAGATCGAGCACAGGCCGCCCAGAACGCCCACGACACGGCGGTAAGGTTAAACCTTGCAGTCCCAACGTGGGAGCCACATGTGTAAACAAAAGCAAACATATGCGTTGTTTCAAAACAACGTCGACGAAGAAGACGCAAGACGAACAAAAGCAGGCAGAACAGAGCGCCACTTTCAACTGATTTGTTTTGTTTGTTGTTCACCAGCTATCCCACGTCATCGAACGTAAAGCTTTAACATGATGCCACACTTGGAATTCGTTAACGTGCACCGAAATCTGCGGGCCTCAAGCCTTTTGTCTCAATCGGAATGAACTGTCACTGCCGGGAAAGGATGCCGCGGTTCAGCAGTCAGTTTTCATCACTAATCCACCACAGCGGATCGCGCTATTACCATGCTAAACTATGCAAAACGACCTCTAAATAAAAACAGTGTGAAGAAGTCGAAGGGGGTCGTTCTTGTAGGGGGTTTCTTGTATGTTTCCAAAATGAAGATGGAACCTGACAGACGGAAACAGGCAGTGGGATAATCAGGGTGAACAGTGGAAGTGCCTCGGACAGGCTGGCCGACGTTTCGATAGGAGGACCTATCTTTGTCGAGGGCACCTTGTCATCCTTGACTTGTTAGTTTTAACGGGTATAGTTGTGATCCTTGACTTTCGTATGACAACAGTATCTGTGTAAGGAAACGCAAACATACAAGAAGTGGGGTAACCAGGGTGAACAGTCGAAGTGCCTACGACAGGCTGGCTGATGCTTCGATAGAGGACCTATCCTTGTCAAAGGCACCTTGTCATCCTTGGCATGTTAGTTTTAGGAGGGTTAGTAGTGATGTCACTACTAACCTCCTTAAAACTAACACGCCAAGGATCACTACTAACCCCTTTGAAACTAACAAGCCAAGGACAACAAGGTGCCTTTGACAAAGATAGGTCCTCCTATCGCAGCGGCTGCCAGCCAGTCTGAGGCACTTCCACTGTTAACCCTGATTACCCCACTTCTTGTATGTTTGCGTTTGTTTACAAAGATACTGTTGTCTCACGGAAGTCGATGCACACTTCGAGCGTGGAATTTAAATCTCCATATTTGTGTGGACAGATCGGATAGATGGATGTATCGAATCGTAGATGTATAGAGAGAACTGAAGATAGATAAGACTGTAGTGTCTGCCCCGGACCATTTAGGTCATGTGCGAACATTACACAGACATGGAACCTGAGTGCGCACATGTACACAGTACATGTGTGCACTGAGATTCTGTCTGGCGTGTGTGGCCGCTTTAGGTAATGGGTATAGGTAATGAGGATTTAAAAGAAAGCGTTTCTCTATAAAAGAATGACTGAACAAATAAAATGCCCAACTGCTGAATCCCTTTTTTTTTTTGTCCGCGCTCCACATATGACCACGCTTACACAACGGCCTAGCTCCTGCGAATGTATTGAAGAATGACTGAAAGAATGACCTATTGTAACTATTTATATTTCCCTCATACAGGCGGATGATGACGTTTACTATAACCTAGCGCACTCCATGAGTGAACGAATGAATGAAGGACCTATGCTTGAGTATCCGATCTATAGCAGTACGTACTCAGCTGCATTTATGAATTATTTTGTTAATTGCCAGATGAATGAATTGCTTGTAGTCGTCGAATCCTATCTTCCGCACTACGCACACGACCGCATTAATCATAGCCCAGCCCTTGTGAATGAATGAACGAACCACAGTATGAATGGACTTTTGCTTCTCGTACTACGTGTATCCACTGCCGTTTTACTACAAACTCCTCCAACCCGGGAACGGATTGAGGAAGTCGCAACAAATCTTGCCTACACGCGGATCACGTACGTGCCTTTAGTGACGTCTCAACTTGACGTTCTTAACGTCACTGAAGACCACGCGACAGCTGCCGTCACATCTGCCGGCAAGAAAAAGACAGGAGCGCGCGGTTGCCGCTTCAGCGGTCAACTCAAACGGCCGGCGCACGAACGGAACAAGAACTTTCGCACGCACGTATACAACCGAATTCTCGCGCGCCTCTCGTACACAACGACCTGCAGCAAAGCCGCTTCGTCGGTCGCATACATAATACATGGGCGCGGCGTGCGCTAAAAATACATCGCCGTTTACGCACGTAGAGCCAATCGTGTACACATCGCGAAACTAGCGGGCAAGGATAGCGGGGTCGTACGTAAACGTGTACGCGATTTGAGGGAGCGACCTCCGCCTAGCGAGCAGCATCTAGTTTCTTTTTCTCCCTCCCTCACAAACGTGTCCCGAAATAACCTTCGTTAATTGATGGTAGTCTCGCCTGCAATCCGCGAAAGAGAGGGAGAGAAAAGCACGCTCGTGTGGGCGTCCACTGTGGTCGAGGCGGATGGACAATTTCGACTCGCGCCCCTGAAGAGAGGGGGCGGTTTGATGGTTGCTTTGCCCCTTACGAAACTCGGCTTGTTTTTAGACAGTATACGACGGCGCTGGCCGTGGTGCGCGTGGTTCCACAATTGCGCGCGCATTTCGCCACTTACGTAACCCGCCCGGTGCGTTGGGTGGCCCAGGGAATTAAGAGTTACGTATACGGAATACCTTACAGCGTAGTCGATTCCCTTTCAGGTCTGCTCTACGTCGGGGTTCGCACGGTTGTTAGCGCTTAGCTGTGCAACGAGATCGAAATCGTGGTCAGCGCAGCGTGGTCGCGTGGCCAGCCACTGCGGAAGCGAACGCTCATTCCGTGTCTCTGTCCACGAATTTTCGGCTTCCGGTCGTGCTTGCATGTAGTTGCCCGGCGTTCGCTGCTCGGCTGCGTAAAATATCGAAAAGCAAGCGAGCCTTATTTGGAAACTTGTTGAAGTAACAATAGACGTACGGCGTTTTTCCAGAGGGTGCGTGTTCGCGTCCCATTGCTGCATGACGTTCTTCATAGAAAGAAGGTATTCCCTCGGGATCGGAATAGCAGGGTCAGTTATTGATACACCTGAGCGTGACTTCACAGACGACGCTTACTACACAGCTGCATTCTACGATATAATCATACCGTGACGAAAATAATTTATTAGGTCATCATCAGCGTGGCTTTAGAAAGCGAGGTTCCGCCGAGACTGCTTCTCTAGTTCAAGAAGAAACAATCCTACGAGCTTCGAATGATATAACATTTATTAACGGGAATGTGTATTGACCTTTCCAAAGAACTTGATCTCGTCAATCATAAATTTTCACCGACTAAGTTGCCGTGGATACAGCCTCCGTGGATCCGTGGATACAGCCTCAGAGCTATTTGAATCCTACTTGTTGCCTCGAGCGCAATAGGAAAATAAAAGAAAAGACCAGTTTTCAGACATTAAAAGTCGGAGTTTGCTATGAGGGATTTAACGTCCCAAAACCACCATACGATTACGAGAGACGCCGTATAATGGAGGGCTCCGGAAATTTCGACCACCTGGGGTTCTTTAACGTGCGCCCATATCTGAGCACATGGGTCTACATTATTATCGCCTCCATCTAAAATGCAACCCCCACCGCCGGGATTCGATCCTGCGACCCGCGGGTCAGCAGCCGAGTACCTCATCCACTAGGCCACCGCGGCGGGGTTTTCCCTCTACGCCTGACGTCCTTACTTGGGTACAGGAGTTTTTCTCGCTGTGACGTGGTAACGCAGACGCTTGGCGGACGGAAGTTTGATTTTCTTCTTTTTTCCTTTTATGAGGCGCACATTTAATGGTGTGCGTCGGTGCAGATAACACGGGAAGACAGCATCCTGCCTAGAGTTGACGAGAAAAAAAATAGTTGTTCCGGGACTCGAACCCGAAACTGCCGCCTTTCCGAGTCACGCATCGTTCTATCACCTGAGTAAACCGGGAATTCCGAACGATCGAGCGCCAGGGCGCGTTGATCGACAAGTCGGAGACCTGAGTAGTGAATATTCATATTGCAACCACTCTATATTAAGCATGATAATCGTGTGGTAATCTGCAGACAGACAGACAGCCAGCCAGACAGCCAATCAATCAATCAATTAATCAATCAATCAACCAGTCAGTTAGTCAGTCAATCAATATTATTATTATTGGCATCCACTTTATCATTATTCATATCTCATTATGACAACTATAGCGCGAACACACGGAACAAAGTGAGAAGGCGCTGCCAAGCTGTCATAATGAATCTATACCAACTGGCGCGCTTATCAACTACTTCGTAATAATTTATCTATTATAGTCCAACAACCTGTAGCTATACACGTCTCTCATCGGTGAACCCCGCCGAGGTGGTCAAGTGGCTAAGGTACTCGGCTGCTGACCCGCAGGTCGCGGGATCAAATCCCGGCTGCAGCGGCTGCATTTCCGATGAAGGCGGAAATGTTGTAGGCCCGTGTGCTCAGATTCGGGTGCACGTTAAAGAACCTCATGCGGTCGAAATTTCCGGAGCCCTCCACTACGGTGTCTCTCGTAATCAAATCGTGGTTTGGGGACGTTAAACCCCACAAATATATGAAATCAATCAAATCTCTTTCGTGATGCTACAGCCATATTTTTTTCATATACTGTATGGCCTCGCACACCCGTAACGACTCCTCTACTAATTGTCTGATACATGCATTTCTCCCACCGATATTCTAAAAGCCTCTCTCGCGCGCAAAACCTGGACATCAACAACTCGCCACGTAACACCTGCGTCTGCTTTGAAATCCGGAACCCCTGAAAAATTCACGCATTTTACGCGTCTTGTTGGGATAAATAACTTGGCGTTCCATTTAAAATACTTTCAACAGCTGCTGAAATCCTTTCTTATGTCGCCGCAGGCACCTGTTGCGATCATTCGTTCTGGCACGTTTTTTTTTTTCGTATTCTTCCTTAGGCTAAGATATAGTGCTAAGTTACTCCCGTGATAACATTGGTGCTGAATCGTTTCCCTATGCCAGCGTAACCATCAGCGCCCACGTCGCCTCAATATGATTCGTGAAGTACCTTAGAGGCGACCGCAGACAAACAACAACAACAACAACAACAACAACAACAACAACAACAACAACAACAACAACAACAACAACAACAACAACAACAACAACAACAACAACAACAACAATAACATCAACAACAACAATAATAATAATAATAATAATAATATCTGTGGTTTTACGTCCCAAAACTACGATAAGATATGAGAGACGCCGTATTGGAGGGCTCCGGAAATTTCCACCTTGTGGTGGTCCTTGACGTTCACTGACGGTATACGGGCCTCTACCATTTCCTTTACACCGAAACGCGACCGCCGTAGCCGGATTCGAACCCACGACCTTCTCGTCCGCAGCCGAGTACCGAAGCCACTGTTCCACCGAGGCGCACAAAAAAATACTTACCCCCGTATTCTAGAACGCCCCTTCACTCGACTCTCCACCTTCACTTGAGCTATTCGATGCGAGCGCCATCTCTAGGCAGACCAAGTCACTGCATATCAGCGACAATCTAATGCGATTCTTGAGTAGCGCAGCGTCATTTTCAGCCGAGCGGTGGCGCAGTGCTCAACTCTGTCAAGTGAAGGGTGAAAGTCGAGTCGAGGAGCGTTTGTGAATACGAGGGTTATACCCCTACTCTGTCGCCTATATATCACTGCCCGTACCAGTACCGAAATGCATGCAATCACGGTAAACAAAAAATAATAAAAAAAGCGGATCTATTTGACACGAAGTGGTCGCTGCTGGTAGCAGGCCATGATAATCAAGAAGATAATAGGGAGTTTTAGAAATGGCGCACCGCGAGCCCTTGCGGTGCGGTCGCTGCCACTGCGCATGCGTCGTAACGCGAGTCGGCGTTCGCGGACCGCACGCAGGAAATCAGAAATTGCGTGCGGCGCATTGCGGCCTCGCGTGTGGCCCGCAAGCGCTGGTTTCGACGAGGCTACGGTGTCGCTGCGATCGTGCGTCGCGGTTTGCAGCAGGACAAACGCTATTCTAAAGCTCGTATGGCGCCCGATACGCCCGCAACGCCCGCAATGCTTGCAAACGGTATTCTAAATCGATAGTATACTGCCCAGTGGGAGGAGGCTGCCTTGCGTATCCCCGACCATCAGACCGGGATTACCGAGAGGGCTGAAGATGTCTCTCAGGTTCAGGGGCCGCCTGACCAAGATGCCGCCTATACCAAAGGTGAATCAGCGTGTTCGCAAACACGGAGAAGTATATAGGCCGATCGAAAAATTGGGTGAGTTAATTCGGATTCACTGCTCGAAAATGTGCGAAAAAAATGGTCAGAAAAGAGAGGCGAAAACACATGACTGAGAGAGAGAGAGAGAGAGAGAGAAATATTTGTTCAAGCAGAACTCCCATTTACAGAACGCAAACACGGTATCATCACCCGTCATGACGGCCGATAACGATACTCCTGCATCTGCTTGTCCGTGTTTCCTTTAGCGCTGTTTTACCTATGGATACGTACAGATAGAACCACACTTGTCTAGAGCAGCGCCAGCTATAGCTGTCGACGCTGTTTTTGCCCCCGCGGTTTCAACCTCACGTTATAGATACACGCTTCCGATCAAGCTTAAATTACAGTACAATGGACTATAGCACGTAGTATGACCATGTTTGGTATCGTTACGGCGTCGGTCTTTACATATTTCTGCAGAAAACGGCAGCGGCCGGCTCGGAGTTAAAGACAAGTGCGATTATATATACACCTGTACAAACTGCCTCGCATTCAGACGTGCCACGAAAAAAAAGAAGAAGACCCACTGGTCGTACAGTAAAGTTTCTACTCACTTCTTAGGTAGAGGACAGTTTTCAAGTGGCGAAAAGCGCTGCCCACTGGGTGCACCTGTATACCCCGACGTCGTCGTCGCGCCGCGATCACGCTACGAAGCTCGATATCCATGATACCGCGATATCATGGGGCGCGCCACGTCCGGGATGTGTACTGCCCGAATAGAATGAGTCCCCGCCAGAGGCCTGGCTCCAAATCCTGCGCGGATATTGGTCGCGAGTGGACACGTGATTTACTGCACGCTATCGGCAAAAAAATAATGATAAAAAGAAGAAACAAACAAGTCTAAGCCAGTATCGTTTTTTGCCACGCGGGCGTTGACACGTTGCATTCTCCGGGAAACGCACGCGGGTGAGTATCGAAACTACGGTGTGGGCTGCGCACAGCGGTCGCTTCGTAAGTGTTTCCACGCAGAGGAACTTAGGTTTTTCCATGCAGAAAACCCACACGCAAGTCTCTTCGAGGAGGGGGGGAGATGGAAGTGCGAGAATGTGGGGAACTTTAAATGACTTTTGTGTTGTCTTTTGATTATGTCTGTTCTCGGGTTAGGTGGCGGAGAGTTTCATTGAAAAGGGTGGGGGGGACAGGGGTTCTTGTGCGATATGTTTTGATCCTGCTTTCTTCAAGAGAAATGAGAGGCAAGAGGTTCGACAGGAAGGGAAAGGGGGCGGGGCCCACGACAAGTGAGCGCCTTTTAGGGTTGTTGAGAAGACTTGAGCCTTTTGTTCTGACCATGGTTCACCTTAGGAGTGTGGGGGGAGCGGGGTCAAAAGCAGTCGGTTAGGCGAAAATTCCCGGGGCTGCCTCCCCCCCCCCTTCTAAACCTCCCGCTGGAGGCACCCCGGCATCTACGTCACCGTCCGAGGAACGTTGGAGCAAACGAATTCACAAGACCATCACGTTGTGCAACTCGACACAACGCAAGAAAGAAGTGGGTATGTGTCATGTTCCATAGTTTCTTAAGTGACTGCCAGGAGACGACGACGACATTACAGCTGCGGATACTGAAACTACGGATCTCACTGCCTTTCACTGTTACGAGGGGCGACGTCAGGACGGTGCCGAAGGCGCCACAGCTACGAAACTCGCCGCTGCCAAGGTCACCAGCTGGGCCGACAGCGAAAGGGTTCGAAGAGCCCGCATATCTTCTCTCTGACGCATACGTCGGCTCCTTGGCGAAGCGCCGCGTTGTTCTTTACAGGGTCCCAGGTGATCCTTTACGTCATCAACGTCCAATGAGAGCTACCGCCTGGTCACACAGAATCCTCTAATGGGGACCCGCCGCTGGGTTCCGTCATGATCCTCAAATCCGGAGCCGCTGCGCTGGGTTTCACCCAAAGACGAGTGATGTTGCCACGCATTGCGTCTTCTTATGTGGTTCTTAAAGGGAAAAGAATAAAAAAGTGAGCCCCGTAGCTGTCTCCATCAGAGTGCGACACCTCAACAGTAGCTCACAAGGGATGGGGGTAAGGAGGGATTAAAAGGATAGGATTAAAAGGTATATGTAGAGAGAGGAAGGAGAGAGCGAAGCGCAGGGACAGCGAGTGAAGGAAGTAAAGAGGTGATAGGAAAGATGGAAACGGTCGCAGGAGTCCGAAGACGGGGCACCACTCAGCGAGAGCTCATGTCGGCGGCAGGAGATGGCGTAGGGGAAGCCCAGTCGGCCAGAGCTGCGCTGTCGTCAGAGATCGCGGGGGCACAACCGATTGGCACGAAATCCAGCGAGCGAGTCGCGCATCGCGTAAGACTCGCCAGACTGGATGGCGCTGGTTGCATCATCGGGCTGCTATCGGACCCGCGGGTTGATTCAGGCCTAATGAACCGTGTTCTTATTGGCCTCTCATAGTTCGCTCTGCCGTATCTTGAAGATGTCGCCATCTTCTCAAACAGCTGAGAAGAACATGTCGAGCATTTACGAGCCGTGCTGAACAGGTTGAAAGAAGCTGGTCTTACCGTCAAGCCTGCTAAATGTCACCTAGGGTGCGGTGAGGGGTCTTACCTGGGACATGTTGTGGGGCATGGACGGCGTAGACCTTCAGAAATTAAGGTAGCCGCCGTCGTGAACTATCAACGATAAACCACAAAAGCTGAGATAAGGGTATTCTTGGGCCTAGCTGGATACTATCAGCATTACGTGCAAAACTACTCTAGCATTGCCAGCCCTCTAACTGACGCACTTCGAAAGTCCGAGACGGTTAAAGTGGCATGGGACTCAGAAAAAGAGAATGCGTTTTGCAAGATGAAACAGGCCCTAAGCGAAAAGCCCGTTCTCATGGCACCCGATTCCTCTAAGGAATTTGTCATTCAATGCGACGCGAGTTATCGCGGCATGGGAGATATATTGTGCCAGAAAGACAGTGCCAGTAATGAAAGGCCAGTTTTGTATTTAAGTCGAAAACTGAGCTGCAGGAAAGAGGCGTACAGTACCTGTGAAAAGGAATGCACTTGCCTCGTGTGGGCCGTTCAAACGCTAGCCTGTTATGTCTCCGGTTCGAGGTTTGTGGTCGAAAGGAACCACTGTACTCTGACATGGGTAAATAACATGTCACCTAAAAGAGGCCGGTTACTGAGGCGGAGCATGATACTCCAACATTTATACGTTCGCTACAAGAAAGGAAAGCTAAACGCTAATGCAGACGCATTGAGCCGTGCGTTTTATACCGCTGTCACACGGGCACCCGCGAAGACCGTTTAACTCCCTCGTTTTTACGGCGACGAAGATGCGGTCCATGTCACACGACCACCCTTACGCAAACGAAGGTAAACGGAGCATTTCGCGAAGGACGTTCAACGATGTACCTTTGCAGCGAAACAAGGTACTCTCGTCCCCAGCAGTCTAGAGGTCAGAGAAAAATTTCGAGCACTTAAGTGGCCACAGTGAAAGAATAATACATTTTGGCAATATTTAAAGTTCTTTCGTAGCAGTACTTATTCAAAATGCGTGTTTGTTTACATGTATATACACCCGCCAGAGTTCACTTACTCTCAACACCGATGCCCTACACACCGTGCCTCGCAAGTCACGCGTGCCGGCGCCATTGAAAAATATTTCGTTTACGTGTGTGTTGTGGTCGTCACCGTGTTGACGTTTAAAAGAAATGACCGACAACGCTGCAACTTCATCACCTGCCTCGACGGCTGCAGAAACGAGTAACGGGACCCCACCAAATCCAAGAGTAACATGGAGTGAAAATGACACTTGGGTGTTGATTAGAATCTGGGAGGACCACCTTCCTGAGCTCCGAGGAGAAAAACACAACGCCAGAGTGTATGACGCCATTGTCGCCGCTCTTGCACAGATGGGTATTTTGAGGACACGCCGACAAGTGCAAAACAATATTGACAACCTCACGCAGAAGTACAGGTGAGTTCGCAGACTGTTGAATGCATACAGCAGAAAAGCACGTGTGTTCCTATAACAGCTAGGAACCGCCTAGGTTTGGGAGCGTGTCTTCAAACCAGCGAGAGAATCGTGGATATGCCCAAACTCGCCTTGACGCACGCCTCGATGACAACGCCTTCGCATTTAGCGTCAGGCTGTTGGCGACGAGACGGTGCCTTATAGCACGCACACGGGCTCTAGCAGCCACAATCTCATTATCCATGGAGCCGATCAACGTCATTACCAGCGCAATTTCGTACCACTTTCTCACGTCGTCCGCTGTGTCACTCATGGCTGAAGAACACAAAATGTGCGCTCACGAGGCAAGGAAGCATAAGAATTTTCGTACCGGGCATGTACACGGGCACCTTCCTCTGTGTACACGCGCAACAAAACAACTAAAAGCACAATGTGGCCAGCGTCACTAGCAGCATCGCTACATTTAGCAAATGCGTTTTCGTTTGAAATTATTTTTAATGGTTTGTTAGTCGCATACCTACTTAATAGTGCTTTTTGTAAAAACCACATAACGAGGATTTACAAAAAAATCAATAGACATTAATATAGAATACTTTCCCGAAAATCAAACAGCGCCAGCTGAGCCCCCTCGCGGCGACTGTTACAACCTTGTCATTGCCGTGTGACACCACCACAACTCCTTCTCCGTCGAACCCCTAGGGGAGATTTACGTTGACGGTGTTCAACGGAGTTTGGTGGTGGCCGTGTGACAGGGGTATTAGTTAGTATCTTCTCCACCTTTCGGTTTTTCGCTGGCGAGTCGGGGCAAAATTTTGTCCTCATCACGTCCTTAGCTGAGCGCTCTCGTCCAGAGTGATCTCAAGGGGCCAACTTTATGTTGTATTGTATTTCATTACGTTGTTGTACGTGTAAAAAATTGAGTTCTCATTTTAAGAGTCTTGTGTCCCACATGTGCCTCTTTATGTACAGGAAACGAAATTCCGATAGACACGTAGCGAGGTATATGTTGTACTTTACTTTGTCTGGTGTTCTGTCGGGTGACCAAGGGCACTTGCTTGTGTCGTGTGTTGTCTGTTGTCGAACCGTTCTTGACAAGTCGCAGAACCATTGACAAGTACTGAGACCAAACATCGTCAGAAGAGACGAGCGAAGCTAGTCGACAAGTTTTGGTGACAAGCCCGTGGAGCTGATATCCACCCTCAAGAATGGTATGAGTTCACGGAACTGAACCTGGAGCCACAGACTTCCCCTGGCCCTGGAGACGAACCTGGAGGAACCTGGCTAACGAGCGCGGCTGACATCCGAGCCACGTGAAAACAGCTCGTCTTTCCGGTGCATTGTCTGGTGGCGGGGGGGCTGTTACGCCTGGCATTCCACACCGAACGTCATTGACTCTGCAAAGGCAATCTTGTGTCAAGGCCAGCGAGCGAGCCCGCCTGACGCCATCACCTCAACGATGCCATCTAGCCCGGCGGCGCCAGTGTGTCTTACGCAACGCACGGCGAGCTCCCTCAACATGTGGGCCCGATAGCAACCCGATGATGCAAACGGCGCCATCCAGTCTGGTGAGTCTTACGCAATGCGTGGAAACATCACTCGTCCTTGGGTGCAACCAAGCGCAGCGGCTCCGGATTTGAGGATTCTGATGCGACCCGGCGGCAGTTCTGATTGGACATTGATTACGTAAAGGATCACCTGGGCCTATAAAGAACCACGCGGCGCTTCGCCAAGCAGCCGACGTATGCGTCAGAGAGAAGACGTCTTGGCTCTTCGAGTCGCTAAGCTGTCGGCCCTAGTGCCGAATAAGTAACGCCTCTGTTTCTGTGCTGTACATACACCTTGCCTTAACTCACCGTCGTCTTGTCCGCTCGTCTATTAGCTCTTCACAGAAGCCGTCGCGAGCTTAGAAACACACGCTACCAAACGGCTGGTGACCTTGGCAGCCCGTGACCTCGGCGCACCACACAACAGTGTCGGCAGCGGTGCGAGTCGTAACAAAGCCTGAGTCAGCTCGTTGAAAGTGTGTGCGCGCTCCTTTGTGAATTCGGGATCGGAGGCCGCCATATCCCGGTTTAGAGAACCTCGGGCTAAGAGATTGGCGGCCTCGTTTCCAGGATTCCCGCAGTGCACGGGCATTCAGATCAACTCCACATGACGGGGCGGGGGTGACGACCGGAGTGCATCAAGCATCCGTGCAGTAATTTACTCGTGTAGGAATCCCAGCTAACGGTAACTGGCCGGCCCCAGAAACGAGCTGTGAAATAGCGGCGCGTCGGTTTCCTCCCGTGCGCTCGTCGGGGCTGGCGTTCGCGCGCACGTTGCGAAGCGGGAAGAGAAAGCGGAAACGTCAAGCCGCCGCGGGGAAGCCTCTGGGAGACCCGCGGAGCTGCTATTGTTTCCCATGACGCATTCATCCGCTGTTGCTACATTTCACGGACGACAGTCTACGCCTCCGTAACCACAACACCCGTCGGCAGGGGCGCGCGCGGGGGTTCCCATTCAGGAGAGGTGAAGTGCCTCGATGCGCTAGTTCGCCTTCGCTTTGTTCGGGGGTGCTGACATCGAGGCACTCTAAAGAGAGAGAGGGCGCTCGAAGCAGGGGCGCGCGCATCGAGGCACCCTAAAGAGAGGGGGGTCGCAGCGCCCCCTTCCTATTATGTCGATGTATGCGGCTGAACCCCGTTTCAGGCACTGCGCCGTGCTCCCGACCGGGTTGCAGAAATTAGGTGCCTTTTCTCATCTTCTAACCACTACCACCACCACCCCGTTGGCGTAATCACTTGTAAATAACAACACTGGGGAAGTCGGAGCATCTTGTTTACAGGTGTTAGTTTATTTGTTTCTTTTACAAGATGCTGTTGTCTTACTAAAGTCAATGCATGGGTATTGTGTAGAATTTAATTGTGCATATGTGCTCGGACAGTAATTTAATGTCTCGAGACTTACGCGTGAAAACCAGATTGTAATTCTTGCCACACACAAAAAAAGAGTATGACTTTAATTTCGGATCTGGCGGTCCTGTGCCACCAATTTCCCACAGGGTGGGTTGCCCTTGCAAGAGACTATGAGCTTCGTTCTGCCGAGCAACAGGCCAGAAGTGCACTTGTACCTATTTAACCAGTAGGTATCTGTCGGCAGCAGTTCTCTGCCTCCCACAGCAGCGGATGATGCTCAACTATTTCTCCAAGAACGTGGTGGGTTAAGCTACGCCCAAGGGCCTTCACAGAATCTTATGGGGCTACTTTTCGAGATGAGCACCCAGAAACAACCAAGCGCCAGGTTGGTGTACTCCTCTGCCCAATGGTGAAAAACCGGTGGGTTCCCGGTAGGCACTGGAAATCGAACTCGCTACCTCCCGCATTAGAAGAGGATGCCCTATTCAGGTAGCCACCACTGCGGTGGCTCCATTTTTAGAGCGTCTAATCAATCAATCTCATAATTATGAGAGAAGCCATAGCGGAGGGCTCGGCAAATTTTCGACTACCTGGTGTTCCTGGATCATATGCTTTGGTAGTGTACTACGGCTTTCACAGACCCTGCATGATGTGGAAAGACATCGGTGACAAAGAGTCCTTCACGGTAGAGCCCTTTCAGATCGAGCACAGGCCGCCCAGAACGCCCACGACACGGCGGTAATGTTAAACCTTGCTGTCCCATTGGGAGCCAAATGTGTAAACATAAGCAAACATAAGCGTTGTTTTAAAACAACGTTGATAAACAAGACGCTAAACGAACAAAAGTAGGCGGAACAGAGCGCAACTTTCAACTGATTTATTTTGTTTGTTGTTTATCAGCTACCCCACGTCATCGAACGTGACGCGATGCCACACTTGGAATTCCTTAACGTGCACCGAAATATGCGCACGCGGGCCTCAAGCAGTTCTTCTCTATCGGAATGCAACTGTCACTGCCGGGAAAGGATGCCGCAGATCAGTTTTCATCACTAATCCACCATAGCGGATCGCGCTATTACCATGCTAAACTATGCAAAACGACCTCTAAATAACAACAGTGTGAGGAAGTCGGAGGGGGTCGTTCTTGTAAGTGGTTTCTTGTATGTTTCCAAAATCAAGATGGAACCCGACAGACGGAAACACGCAGTGGGATAATCAGGGTGAACAGTGGAAGTGCCTCAGACAGGCTGGCCGACGTTTCGATAGGAGGACCTATCTTTGTCAAAGGCACCTTGTCATTCTTGGCTTGTTAGTTTTAAGGGGTTTAGTAGTGATACTTGACTTTCGTATGACAACAGTATCTTTGTAAAGAAACGCAGACATACAAGAAGTGGGGTAACCAGGGTGAACGGTGGAAGTGCCTCAGACAGGCTGGCTGATGCTTCGATAGAGGTGCTATTTTTGTCAAAGGCACCTAGTCATCCTTGGCGTGTTAGTTTTAAGAGACTTAGTAGTGATGTCACTACTAAACTCCTTAAAACTAACAAGCCAAGGATGACAAAGTGCCTTTGACAAAGATAGGTCCTCCTATCGCAGCATCGGCCAGCCAGTCTGAGGCACTTCCACTGTTTACCCTGATTACCCCATTTCTTGTATGTTTGCGTTTGTTTACAAATATACTGTTGTCTCACGAAAGGCGATGCACAGTTCGAGCGTGGAATTTAAATATCCATATTTGTGTGGACAGATCAGATAGATAGATGTATCGAATCGTAGATGTAGAAAGAAGTGTAGATAGATAAGACTGTAGTGTCTGCACCGGACCATGTAGGTCATATGTGCAAACATTATACAGACATAGAACCTGAGTGTGCACATGTACACAGTACATGTGTGCACTGAGATTCTGTCTGGCGTGTGTGGTCGCTTTAGGTAATGGGTATAGGTAATGAGGATTTAAAAGAAAGCGTTTCTCTATAAAAGAATGACTGAACAAATTAAGTGTCCAACTGCTAAATCTTTTTTTTTTCGCGCTCCACCTATGACCACGCTTGCACAACGGCCTAGCTCCTGCGAATGTATTGAAGAATGACTTAAAGAATGACCTATTGTAACTGTTTACATTTCTCTCATACAGGTGGATGATGACGTTTACTATAACCTAGCACACTCTATGCATGAACGAATAAATGAAGGGCCTATACTTGAGTATCCGGTCTATAGCAGTACGTACACAGCTGCATTTATGAATTATTTTGTTAATTAATTGCCAGATGAATGAATTGCCTGTAGTCGTGGTATCCTATCTTCCGCACTACGCACACGACCACATTAATCATAGCCCAGCCCTTGTGAATGAATTAACGAACCATAGTATGAATGGAGTTTTGCTTCTCGTACTACGTGTATCCACTGCCGTCTTACTACAAACTCCTCCCGCCCGGGAACGGATTTAGGAAGTCGCAACAAATCTTGCCTACACGCGGATCACGTACGTGCCTTTAGTGACGTCTCAACTTGACGTTCTTAACGTCACTGAAGACCACGCGACAGCTGCCGTCACATCTGCCGGCAAGAAAAAGACAGGAGCGCGTGCTTGCCGCTTCAGCGGTCAACTCAAACGGCCGGCGCACGAACGGAACAAGAACGTTTCCCACGCACGTATACAACCGAATTCTCGCGCGCCTCTCGTACACAACGACCTGCAGCAAAGCCGCTTCGTCGGTCGCATACATAATACATGGGCGCGGCGCGAGCTAAAAATACATCGCCGTTTACGCGCGTAGAGCCAATCGTGTACACACCCCAAAACTAGCGGGCAAGGATAGCGAGGTCGTACGTAAACGTGTACGCGATTTGAGGGAGCGGCCTCCGCCTGGCGAGCAGCATATAGTTTCTTTTTCTCCCTCCCGCACAAACGTGCCTTATTTGGAAAACTTTTTGAAGTAACAATAGAGGTACGGCGTTTTTCCAGAGGGTGCGTGTTCCTGGACCATTGCTGCATGACGTTCTTCACAGAAAGAAGGTATTGCCTCGGGATCAGAATAGCAGGGTCAGTTATTGATACGACTGAGCGTGACGTCACAGACGACGCTTCCTACACAGCTGCATGCTACCATATTATCATACCGTGACGAAAATAATTTATTAGCTGATAACCAGCGCGGCTTTAGAAAGCAAGGTTCCGCCGAGACTGCTTTTCTAGTTCAAGAAGAAACAATACTACGAGCTTCTAATGATATAACATTTATTAACGGGAATGTGTATTGACCTTTCCAAAGAATTTGATCTCGTCATTCATAAATTTTCACCGACTAAGTTCCAAGCTTATGGTATCCGTGGATACAGCCTCAGAGCTATTTGAATCCTACTTGTTGCATCGAGCGCAATAGGAAAATAAAGGAAAAGATTAGTTTTCAGGCATTAAGAGACGGAGTTTGCTATGAGGGGTTCAACGTCCCAAAACCTCCATACGATTACGAGAGACGCCGTATAATAGAGGGCTCCGGAAATTTCAACCACCTGGGGTTCTTTAACGTTGTCACACCGGTCCCGTTAATTAGGGAGGCAATCGCCGGGCTAATTCCAAGAGCCGAAGTATCGGCCCCCCGAACCGCACCACGAAAGCGTGGACAATTTAGAAGTGGTCCTTTTTGGCGCGCCAGCGGACGCCGGCTGTGGCCCAAAGAACAAGTCAGAGCCGAGAGTTGATAAACAAACAAATTATATTCTCACTAATGGCAGATCGAAAACAATACACAAAAATGCACACTCCACAATAGTTGCATACAATATGTCACCAATCAAACCAATCAATCAACGTACTACACAATACAATCAGCCACACTTGAAACAACGGACACGGACAACAATACACACTACAATGCAGTCGCATGCATTGAACAACCAAGACACTTAAAGGCTAAAGAGATAGAAAACCTATTCAGTCCAAAGTTCTTGGAACCAAAGTCTAGGTGATACTCTTCCGAGAATCACTCACTCAAAGTCCAGCGTTGTTGTCGTTGCGCAGCCCTCGAAGTTTCTCTTCCAGGAAACCTCGCCGAAGTTTCTCTTCCAGGAAACCTCCCGTCTTCAATAGGCCACTCTCCAAGCTTCAAACTTCTTCGCCCGAACACGTCGGCTTCACACACGCAGCTGTTGCCCCGCGTCCTCGCTCAATAGCGGTAAACACACGCTCTTGCCTGTAGCCCGAGCCTTCACCCCTCAGGTGGAAATCCTCTTCATCTCCGGCTTCGTCCCTACGGACCAAAACCTTCGCCGACTACACGGCGGAATCCCTACGCGCTCTGGCGTTAACTTCCGTCTCCTCCTGCTTTCTCATCTCGGCTGCTCGGTTAAATACCTTGCGCGCGGCATTCCAGACGCTTCTCGTCATTTCGTCGGCGCGATACGCAGCGAAAGCTGGGAAGAGGGCGAGACGGTTGGAATGCCCTCTCCGGCCGATGAGTCAACTCGGTATGACCACGCCCCTTTCGTTCTGGAAAAATCGAGTGCTTGCTCGGCCGCCGTTGTGGGGTGAGGAGGTTCGTCGTGAAGCCACGCTTCTGCGGGGAGAGCGCGCGCCCGGGGAGCCTTGGACGTTTGCTTTCTTTTTTTTTTCTTTTGACCTCGCGGCGTTTCTCCCGCCCGTTATCGCAAGAATTTGGCGGCGCGCCCGTTTTTAGCGCTCGTTCTGTGACACTGCCCCCCACTTTAAGAATATTATCTCATAATATTCAAAACCACACAAACGAGCGCGAACAGTCCCCACACACTCTCACAGACTATAACATAGTCCGTCGCTCATGACTCGTCACATTCACAATAGATCACTTAATACAATTGTACATTGTAATTCAATTACACAACACGTGAAAACACAACCACAAGCACATGAGTACAACACTCCACCACACATTCCCAATAATACAAATGTACAAAGCTCTCTCACTACAACAATGGTACAATACTATACATCACATCACAGCACAACACTTCGACACTTGTGACACAGGATACCACAACATTAACACAACATATGGCACTCAACACTGCCAAACACATTCTGCTTTGACCTCAGCACTTATCCTGTGTACTTTGAGCGGCGCTTGCGCCCTTTCTTGCGGTGCTCGCTCGATCTCTTCTTGTGTTTCCGCGTTCGGCGAGCCCTTTCCAACGACGATATCTGAGGCGTCGTCTCAGCCATCGCTGTCTCTTCCGACACCGTTAACGCGGCATTACATTCGACGGGTCCTGTCTGTTTATTTACCCGCTTGATCATGCCTCTACATTTTTCCCGGCTGGCCAACTCCGTCTCCTTTACACTGTCGGTCGGTTGAGGTCGTGCCGACGTAAGTCCGGTTGCTCGGCCCGTGAACTGATTCGACACGATCGTCTTCTCCTTCGCTGTCTCTTGCGCCGCAGCTTCACCTTGGGCTCTAGTGAGATCCGTCACGGGATGTTCCTCCACTGTATCTCGCGGCCGCTGTGTTGGCGAGGGCTCTATCTTCGGGTCTTCTCCCAAACATTCTGGATCACTTGGCCCTCGCGCCCCGTCGATGTTTCCGATGACAAGGTCATACAGGGGGGTCGTCATGCATAAAGCAGTAACCTTCCCGCTGAAGTACGGGGTTTCAACCTCAATTTCTGCTTCGGGAAGCATCCGAACTGTACGGTCAATTAAGCAAACCGGTTTCGTTTTGCCGGTTAACTCGCTTTCCCGTACCAAATTTCTCCGCACGATAACAGTGGAACTGCCGGTATCTCTTAACACCGTAATCTTTTTGCCCGCAACTTTTCCAGGCAGCGTTGGCATTCCTTTCGTAACACCGGTTGGCTGTTTTGACATTACAGCACCCACAATAGGAATTTTCTCCCCATTCTTCAACTCTACGAATCCATCAGTGACGGCATTATTATCAGATTTCGGTGCTGCTTGCACACAGGATACCTGGTGAGTTTGACTCACTCCGTTCCGACATGCATCTGCTTTGTGCCCAGTCTGACCACACTTGAAACATTTTACAACCGTAGGGCTCGTAAAGATCGTTCGACAGTTTTTCGCGCGATGACCCACTCGGTTGCACAGAAAACATCGCGGAATGCTCTCTGGTGCACGCTTCTTTTCTTCGGGAGCCAATTTCTTCGAATCATCGGGACACTCCTTCTTGACCTTGGCCAAATTAGTTCCACCTTGCGCTTCCAAGAATTGATCAGCTAATTCAAGCATCCCTTCAAGTGAGTCAGCCTTCCTCTCTTTCAAGTACAGCGACAGGCTTGGGTGGCAACTAGTAAGAAATTGTTCTCTAATTAGGAGCTCTCTAAGTTCATCGTACTCCTGCGCTGTCCCTGAAAGTTCAATCCATCTGTCGAAATAATGGCAAAGTCGGGCGGCATACTGCGTAGCCGTCTCCCCATCAGCTGGCTTTCCTGTCCTAAATCTGTCCCGGAATCCTTCCACGGTAAATCTAAATCGCTTCAGCAAAGCAGCTTTCACCTTTGCATAGTTGGCTGCATCGGTCGGCGTCAGCCTACCGTACACACTGAGCGCTTCACCACTCAAGCAAGTACTCAAAGCAGTTGCCCATTGATGTTCCGGCCAATTCTGGCTCTTCGCAATCGTCTCAAATCGGTGAAGGTACGCGTCAAGGTCGTCCTTCCTTTCATCGAACGCTACGAGCAGCTTGCTTGGGTTCAAGCGGAAGCCGTGGTCCTCCCGTTCGCTGCTTTCAACTCTAGCTTGGACCGGAGTTTCACTTCGCTGTTGCAACCGGAGGCGCTCGAGTTCCATTTCGTGCTGCCGTTGCCGTTCCCTTTCAGCCATCTCCGCTTCTCTTTCTTCTCTCGCCCTTTCGGCTGCCAATTTTTCTCTCTCCAACTCCAATTGTTGCTCTCTTTCTTCCTTCGCCCTTTCAGCTGCCAACTTTTCTCTCTCCAACTCCAACTTCAATTGTTGCTCTCTTTCTTCCTTCGCCCTCTCAGCTGCCAACCTCTCTCGTTCCAACTCAGCTGTTTTTTCTTCCTTGGCTCTCTCAGCTGCCAACCTCTCTCGTTCCAACTCAGCTTCTTTTTCCGCTTTGGCTCTTTCGACCGCCAGCCTTTCTTTTTCCAGCTCAGCTGCCTTTTCTTCTTTGGCCCTCTCTTTTTCTTCTTTTTCCTTCTGGGTGACCCACTTCCGTAGTTCGGCGCCAGAAAGACCCATCTTCTCGCCAAGAGCTACTAACTTTTCGAGATCCATTGTGTCTCGCAACTAAAGTCTTGCCGCGTGTAAAAAGTATCTGCCTAAATCAGTTTATCGGAACACTCCACTGCACTCGTTAACGAGAACACTACACAACACACAAAATCGTTCCGATAGCAGTATCAACAACTCGAGGCTCTTTCTCACTACTTTGGACACACTGTGCACCAAAAGGTCCTGTCGCGGACGCCAGATTAATTGTCACACCGGTCCCGTTAATTAGGGAGGCAATCGCCGGGCTAATTCCAAGAGCCGAAGTATCGGCCCCCCGAACCGCACCACGAAAGCGTGGACAATTTAGAAGTGGTCCTTTTTGGCGCGCCAGCGGACGCCGGCTGTGGCCCAAAGAACAAGTCAGAGCCGAGAGTTGATAAACAAACAAATTATATTCTCACTAATGGCAGATCGAAAACAATACACAAAAATGCACACTCCACAATAGTTGCATACAATATGTCACCAATCAAACCAATCAATCAACGTACTACACAATACAATCAGCCACACTTGAAACAACGGACACGGACAACAATACACACTACAATGCAGTCGCATGCATTGAACAACCAAGACACTTAAAGGCTAAAGAGATAGAAAACCTATTCAGTCCAAAGTTCTTGGAACCAAAGTCTAGGTGATACTCTTCCGAGAATCACTCACTCAAAGTCCAGCGTTGTTGTCGTTGCGCAGCCCTCGAAGTTTCTCTTCCAGGAAACCTCGCCGAAGTTTCTCTTCCAGGAAACCTCCCGTCTTCAATAGGCCACTCTCCAAGCTTCAAACTTCTTCGCCCGAACACGTCGGCTTCACACACGCAGCTGTTGCCCCGCGTCCTCGCTCAATAGCGGTAAACACACGCTCTTGCCTGTAGCCCGAGCCTTCACCCCTCAGGTGGAAATCCTCTTCATCTCCGGCTTCGTCCCTACGGACCAAAACCTTCGCCGACTACACGGCGGAATCCCTACGCGCTCTGGCGTTAACTTCCGTCTCCTCCTGCTTTCTCATCTCGGCTGCTCGGTTAAATACCTTGCGCGCGGCATTCCAGACGCTTCTCGTCATTTCGTCGGCGCGATACGCAGCGAAAGCTGGGAAGAGGGCGAGACGGTTGGAATGCCCTCTCCGGCCGATGAGTCAACTCGGTATGACCACGCCCCTTTCGTTCTGGAAAAATCGAGTGCTTGCTCGGCCGCCGTTGTGGGGTGAGGAGGTTCGTCGTGAAGCCACGCTTCTGCGGGGAGAGCGCGCGCCCGGGGAGCCTTGGACGTTTGCTTTCTTTTTTTTTCTTTTGACCTCGCGGCGTTTCTCCCGCCCGTTATCGCAAGAATTTGGCGGCGGGCCCGTTTTTAGCGCTCGTTCTGTGACAAACGTGCGCCCATATCTGAGCACATGGGTCTACACCACTTTCGCCTCCATCAAAAATGCAACCGCCACCGCCGGGATTCGATCCTGCGACCCGCGGGTCAGCAGCCGAGTACCATATCCACTAGGCCACCGCGGCGGGGTTTTCCCTCTACGCCTGACGTCCTTACTTGGGTACAGAAGTTTTTTCTCGCTGTGACGTGGTAACGCAGACGCTTGGCGGACGGAAGTTTGATTTTCTTCTTTTTTCCTTTTATGAGGCGCACATTTAATGGTGTGCGTCGATGCAGACAACACGGGAAGACAGCATCCTGCCTATAGTTGACGAGAAAAAAAAATAGTTGTTCCGGGACTCGAACCCGAAACTACCGCCTTTCCGAGTCAGGCATCGTTCTATCACCTGAGTAAACCGGGAATTCCGAACGATCGAGCGCCAGGGCGCGTTGATTGACAAGTCGGAGACCTGAGTAGTGAATATTCATATTGCAACAACTCTATTACGCATGATAATCCTGTGGTAATCTGCAGACAGACAGCCAGCCAGCCAGACAGCGAATCAATCAATCAATCAATCAATCAATCAATCAATCAATCAATCAATCAACCAGTCAGTCAGTCAGTCAGTCAGTCAATCAATATTATTATTATTGGCATCCACTTTATCATTATTCATATCTCATTATGACAACTATAGCGCGAACACACGGAACAAAGTGAGAAGGCGCTGCCAAGCTGTCATAATGAATCTATACCAACTAGCGCGCTTATCAACTACTTCGTAATAATTTATCTATTATAGTCCAACAACCTGTAGCTATACACGTCTCTCTTTCGTGAGGCCCGCCGAGGTGGTCAAGTGGCTAAGGTACTCGGCTGCTGACCCGCAGGTCGCGGGATCGAATCCCGGCTGCGGCGGCTGCATTTCCGTTGGAGGCGGAAATGTTGTAGGCCCGTGTGCTCAGATTCGGGTGCACGTTAAAGAACCTCAGGAGGTCGAAATTTCCGGAGCCCTCCACTACGGTGTCTCTCGTAATCAAATCGTGGTTTCGGGACGTTGAACCCCACAAATCAATCAAATCAATCAAATCTCTTTCGTGATGCTACAGCCATATTTTTTTCATATACTGTATGGCCTCGCACACCCGTAACGACTCCTCTACTACTTGTCTGATACCTGCATTTCTCCCACCGATATTCTAAAAGCCTCTCTCGCGCGCAAAACCTGGACATCGACAACTTGCCACGTAAAACCTGCGTCCGTTTTGAAATCCGGAGCCCCTGAAAAAATTCCCGCATTCCACGCGTCTTGTTGGGATAAATAACCTGGCGTTCCATTTAAAAGTACTTTCATCAGCTGCTGAAATCCTTTCTTACGTCGCAGCAGGCACCTGTCGTGATCATTTGTTCTGGCGCGTTTTTCCTTTTCGTATTCTTTCTTAGGCTAAGATGTAGTGCTAAGTTACACCCGTGATAACAATGGTGCTGAATCGTTTCCCTATGCCAGTGTAACCATGAGCGCTCACGTCGCCTCAATAAGATCCGAGAAGTACCTTAGAGGCGACCGCAGACAAACAACAACAACAACAACAACAACAACAACAACAACAACAACAACAACAACAACAACAGCAACAATAATAATAATAATAATAATAATAATAATAATAATAATAATAATAATAATAATAATATCTGTGGTTTAACGTCCCAAAACCACGATATGATTATGAGAGACGCCGTAGTGGAGGGCTCCGGAAATGTCAACCTTCTGGTGTTCCTTAACGTTCACTGACGGTATACGGGCCTCCTGGAATGTATATGCTGGATGCACACGCGTGAGCCGGACTCGAGGACACCTATTAAGGCGGAGGGAGGAGGAGAGAACACTGATAAGGACGACGAGAAAATGGGGCTGGCGCTGGTGTGTACGGACGGATGGGCGCACGATCGGACGCACTGTGACGGCAGCCTCACAACACGTACTAATACTTGTGTCACACGGGCGCGCAAAAAGTCTTTTAAGTAAGCAGTCTTTTACGAAGTTGAAAGACTTTTAACAAAGAGGTGTTTGCGGCGCAGACACACGGCAGCAACGATCTCCTTTTAGTGTTTTCGTTCGAAGACGCTAGCGAAAGCGTGGCGCTAGCAGTTAAAAGAGAAGCAATGAAAGTTAAACGATGTATCACGATGTACAAATTAAAGATTTGTTGCACTGTTCGTTTCTTCAAATAAATTTAAGAATAAGAGATGAAGAAGCACCAATGTGAATGTTTTTTGCACTAGATAAGGAAGCATTCCCATAACTAGCGACGTGCACAAGTCCGTCTGGCACCACTGTGCTTTTATTTACCGTATTTGTTTTTCGCTGCTCTCGACACGTTATGGGCGACCATACGGGAGAAAAAGCGAGGATCGCAAGCCTCACGGCCTGCCTTCTCGCTCTGGAAAGCGAGGCAGACGCTGCGAAAGCCGCCAAGGAGAGGATAAAGCAGCGCAAGACCGAGCGTCACCACGTGATATTGCCGACGCGTTGTAGCTGCTTACGAGAGTAGAAAAGGAAATAACCGTTAAAAGAGTTCATTACACCTTCTGCCGGATATGAAATTTGTTTTTACAAAGAGTTTTGGTGACAGAAAAATAAGCATTCGCTCTTTTTTTCCCACCACTCGAAAATTGCTGGCGCCCACTGGTTTCGAGGCTACTCGTTCGGAGCCGTAAAAGAGACCGACGAACGCAGTTTACGAAAAAGACCGCTTCTGAAAAGGAGTTCGCTCTGTGCCGTGTGTCTGCTGTCAGGAACTCCTTTTCGGAAAAAGACCGCTTACTTAAAAGACTTTTAAAGTGCCCGTGTGACAGGGGTATTACGTTGACGGTGTTCAACTGAGTTTGGTGGTGGCCGTGTGACAGGGGTATTAATTAGTTAGTATCTTCTCCACCTTTCGGTTTTTCGCTGGCGAGTCGGGGCAAAATTTTGTCCTCATCACGTCCTTAGCTGAGCGCTCTCGTCCAGAGTGATCTCAGGGGGCCAACTTTATGTTGTATTCTTTTTCATTACGTTGTTGTACGTGTAAAAAATTGAGTTCTCAATTTAAGAGTCTTGTGTCCTACATGTGCCTCTTTATGTACAGGAAACGAAATTCCGATAGACACGTAGCGAGGTACATCACATCACATCACTTTAATACCTTAAAGACCCCCATGTAGGGGGTATTACATAAGGGGTGGGTTACAGGTAAATGTACACAGGTTTTCAAATGGAAATGTGCGTGGTGACCTTCTCTTTAAATGTTGATGGACATGTGATGGCTGGAACGTCACAGGGAAGGCCATTCCAGTCCACTGCTACACGGGGGAAAAAAGAGGCAGAAAAAGTAGTAGTGCGAGCATGTGGACGGGCAATTTGAAACGCGTGGGCAGTGCGGTGAGATATGCGCGTCGGTGGGACGATGTAGGGTGCTTGATTAAGAGGGCTGTGAAAGAACTTGTGTAGCAAACAAAGGCTGGTAATGCGGCGGCGCACTGAAAGATTCGAAAGACCAGTTTCACGTTTAAGGGATGATATGCTTATGTTATATGAATATGAAGAATGTATGAACCTAGTGGCACGGTTTTGCACAGACTCCAATTCATTTATCAAGTATACCTGGTGCGGGCTCCATATGGGAGCTGCATATTCTAGTTTAGTTCGGATTAAAGATTTATAGGCGAGAAGTTTGATGTCAGGTGGGGCATGACGCAAATGACGCTTCAAAAAACCCAGAGTTTGGTTCGCTGATGATATGACGTTCGTGATATGCGTGCGCCATGAAAGATCACTGGATAAGGTGACGCCTAGGTATTTATAGGATTTAATTTGTTCAAGAGTAGAGTTAGCTATTACGTAAGAAAAATGCAAGGGATTATGCTGGCGTTGAAAAGAAACGAGTTTGCATTTAAAGGGGTTAAGCTCCATCAAACACAGGTCGCACCATTGCTGTACACGATGAAGGTCATTTTGAAGTGCAGTTTGATCAGAGGGGTTAGTAATTTTGCGGTATAGAACACAATCGTCGGCAAACATGCGGATATGAGAAGATACATGCATGGGTAAATCGTTAATATATATTAGAAACAGAAGAGTCCGAGGACGGAACCTTGGGGGACTCCCGATGTTACCGAGAGGGAGCTAGAATGTTTATTTCTAATATCGACAAATTGGGAACGGTTAGCAAGAAATTCTGAAATCCATGCAAGAATTTTGGGGTGCAGATTCAACTGGGCAAGCTTTAGTAACAGGCGTTTGTGTGGTACCTTATCAAAAGCTTTAGCGAAGTCTAGAAAGATTGCATCGGTATGGAAGTTACGGTCAAGATTAGCGTGCAAATCATGAGTAAATATAGCTAGTTGTGTTTCACAAGATAAAGATTTACGAAATCCATGCTGGGAAGAATGAAATTGTTAGCGTCCAGAAAGTTTATTATGTGAGTGTATATGACGTGTTTCATGATTTTGCATGAGACGGTGGTTAGTGAAATGGGGCGGTAATTTAGGGGTGACTGTTTGTTACCTGATTTGTGGACCGGAATGACATTTCCCACTTTCCAGTCTTCTGGCAGCATTCCTGTTTCAAGCGACAATGAAAACAGCATCGACAAATACACTGCAATAATTTGTTTAGTGTTTTTTAACAGTTTAGAGTTATTGTTGTCAACGCCAGCCGATGATGAAAGTTTAAGTCTGTCGATAAGGGAAGAAATTCCAGCAACAGAAAATTCCACTGGAGTCATTATCGGTAACGTCGTAGTAGGTGGCAAGGGAAGTGGCGAATCGGCTTCTTTTGTGAACACAGAGCAGAACGCGATGTTAAAAACGTCGGCACAATCACCGTCGCTAACTTCCTCGCCATATTGGTCAGTAAGCGTTATTTCGCGCGGCGGTTGCGGGTTTATAACTTCCAGGAACTTTCTAGGGTTATTTGTTAGAATTTTAGGTAAGTCAATGCGGTAAAACGTCTGTTTTGCACTTCGAATTGCAGCATAATATGCGTCTTCTGCAGCATAGTACTTCTCCCATGCGCACGCAGTACCATTACGTTTCGCAGTACGAAAGAGACGCTTCTTTTTATTTTCCTGCCTTATTAAAAGTTTCGAAAACCATGGTTTATTTTGATTAGCAGGTAAGTTCATCTTTGGGATATATGTATTAGTTAACTCGAATATTTTGTCCCTAAAGACTAACCAGTTACTGTTAAGAGATCTGGAATAGAAACTGGATTCAAACTCGGGCAGGAAATCTCGCAGTTCATTATTGATTGCTTCATAATCACCTTTGTTGTACATATGAATTGTTTTGCTGGAAATGTGGCGTGTTTTAGGGATGAAGTTTAATGTAGTATGAATGACTTTATGATCACTGATTTCACGTAAGTAGGAGATAGATTCTAAGCTTTCGGGGCTGTTTGTTAGTATAAGATCTAAAATGTTCGAAGATTCACTAGTTACACGAGTTAGTTCCGACACCAGTTGCGTAAGGTTAAAGTTCAGACAAACATCGACAAATTCTCTTGCTTCGGCATTTCCTGTAATTAGTTGTGTTTCGTTTATCCAGTCAATATTCGGGAAATTAAAGTCGCCATAGAGGAGGATATGTGCGGATGGGTGTTTATTAGTAAGCGTAGACAGCACTTCATTCAGTTCGCGGGCGAAATTTGGATCAGAGCGAGGGGGCCTGTAGCGTACGCCAAGTAGTACTGTTTCGGGTGGGGCACGGCACAATACCCATAATATTTCAAGTTGTGAAGGAATGTTGATAAGGGAGCAAGATAGCTCTTTGCTAGTGGCGATGAGTACTCCCCTACCACGTGCGTTCTTACGGTCATGACGAAAAAGATTAAAGTGCGGCAAGTCAGCCAGAGCCTCTGTATCCGAAATGTCGTCAGTAAGCCACGTTTCGGTCAATAAAAGTATACTACTTCCAGATGATTTTAATAGGTTAGACAGGGGCACGCGCTTAGGAAGAAAACTGCGGATGTTAGTATAAATTACCGAAAACGAAAGTGCTTGTACGTGGCTGTTGGCTCGCTTGCCGTCGGCGTACTGATCCCTATGTTTTTTCTTTGACAATTCCTGCTTAGTGGTCGTAAATGTATCGCTTAGAGCCGATGTGCAAAGTTTGGAAGCGCAGTGAAAATGGCACAGATTTGCTCCTAGCGAAAGCAACGAGCTCTCTTCGGGCTACTCTAACAGGGTGTGTGAAATCTTCGCCAATGCTAAAGTTAGTACCTTTTAGTTTTGGGGCGTTTGAAAGGATAGATTCTTTAGTTTTGAAAGACGAAAATTTCACTATTATAGGCCGTTTGTTGTTATTGGTGTGCCGCCCTAGGCGGTGTGCACGCTCTATGTCTTTCGGTCCGATTGTGAGTTGAAGTCGTTCAAGGCAGTGCTGGATTATTATTTCTTCTGACTGAGTGTATGTTTCCTTAGGATTAGTGTCAGGGAGATAGTAGAATATTAGATTGTCACGCCGGGAACGGTTCTCGATGACATCGAGACGCCCGTCTATGTCGTACACACGGTGCGTTAGCTCAGTGGTATTAGTATGTATTGCATCTACTTCCGCTCGAAGGGTTAGAAGATTTTGGCAGTGATTTTCCAAGTCAGCAATACGATTTCCAAGATAGGTGATAGTCTGGTTTGTGGTGGCTATCTGGGATTTAAGACCCTGCATCTCAGATAATATTGCCGACTGGCCCTGCGACAACTTTTTCAGCTCAGCAAGTATATCTGGCCCGGGGTTCGTCTCTGCATCTCCCGATAGCAAGAGCAAGGCACGTACGACATTCACACATTCGGTAACAAGCAAGCAGCAGCACCGTGGGCTCGGCAGCTGCACCAAACAGTAGTTACTTGATTTTTTAGTAGACGTGGGATACGAACTACCAACCTGCATGATCAGGAGGAACGGGTTAGCGGCCTGTGTGGTGGCACAGCCGCGAAGCCCACAGTGCACGCTGGATGGTGGCTGCTGCTTTATAGGCTGCGCAGGGGATGTTGTCGACGGCGATAGGGTGGCTGGATTTATCTCGACGATCCACGGAAGGAGGGGTGGCGCTGCCGAAGATCCGGAAGCATGGGTGCCAGGGAGAGGGCAAACAAAATGTTCGCCTTCGTTGGTAGCAGGTAGGCGGCTTCCCGGGGTGGCAGACGATACAGCCAGCAAGGCAGACAGTAGCAGGTTGGCGATGATGCGGGCAAAAACCTGCATGATCAGGAGGAACGGGTTAGCGGCCTGTGTGGTGGCACAGCCGCGAAGCCCACCTATATATGTTGTACTTTACTTTGTCTGGTGTTCTAGCTTTATGTTGTACTTTACTTTGTCTGGTGTTCTGTCGGGTGACCAAGGGCACTTGCATGTGTCGTGTGTTGTCTGTTGTCGAACCGTTCTTGACAAGTCGAAGAACCATTGACAAGTACTGAGACCAAACATCGTCAGAAGAGACCAGCGAAGCTAGTCGACAAGTTTTGGCGACAAGCCCGTGGAGCTGATATCCACCCTCAAGAATGGTATGAGTTCACGGAACTGAGCCTGGAGCCACAGACTTCCCCTGGCCCTGGAGACGAACCTGGAGGAACCTGGATAACGAGCGCGGCTGACATCCGAGCCACGTGAAAGCAGCTCGTCTTTCCGGTGCATTGTCTGGTGGCGGGGGTGCTGTTACGCCTGGCATTCCACACCGAACGTCATTGACTCTGCAAAGGCAATAATGTGTCAAGGCCAGCGAGCGAGCCCGCCTGACGCCATCACCTCAACGATGTCATCTAGCCCGGCGGCGCCAGTGTGTCTTACGCAACGCACGGCGAGCTCCCTCAACCCGTGGGCCCGATAGCAACCCGATGATGCAAACGGCGCCATCCAGTCTGGTGAGTCTTACGCAATGCGTGGAAACATCACTCGTCCATGGGTGCAACCCAGCGCAGCGGCTCCGGATCTGAGGATTCTGATGCGAACCGGCGGCAGTTCTGATTGGACATTGATAACGTGAAGGATCACCTGGGCCTATAACGAACCACGTGGCGCTTCGCCAAGCAGCCGACGTATGCGTCAGAGAGAAGACGTCTTGGCTCTTCGAGTCCCTAAGCTGTCGGCCCTAGTACCGAATAAGTAACGCCTCTGTTTCTGTGCTGTACATACACCTTGCCTTAACTCACCGTCGTCTTGTCCGCTCGTCTATTAGCTCTTCCCAGAAGCCGTCGCGAGCTTAGAAACACACGCTACCAAACGGCTGGTGACCTTGGCAGCCCGTGACCTCGGCGCACCACACAACAGTGTCGGCGGCGGTGCGAGTCGTAACAAGGCCTGAGTCAGCTCGTTGAAAGTGTGCGCGCGCTTCTTTGTGAATTCGGGATCGGAGGCCGCCATATCCCGGTTTAGAGAACCTCGGGCTAAGAGATTGGCGGCCTCGTTTCCAGGATTCCTGGAGTACACGGGTACCCAGATCAACTCCACATGACGGGGCGGGCGTGACGACCGGAGTGCATCAAGCATCCGTGCAGTAATTTACTCGTGTAGGAATCCCAGCTAACGGTAACTGGCCGGCCCCAGAAACGAGCTGTGAAATAGCGGCGCGTCGGTTTCCTCCCGTGCGCTCGTCGGGGCTGGCGTTCGCGCGCACGTTGCGAAGCGGGAAGAGAAGGCGGAAACGTCGAGCCGCCGCGGGGGAGCCTCTGGGAGACCCGCGGAGCTGCTATTGTTTCCCATGACGCATTCCTCCGCTGTTGCTACATTCCACGGACGACAGTCAACGCCTCCGTAACCACAACACCCGTCGGCAGGGGCGCGCGCGGGGGTTCCCATTCAGGAAAGGTGAGGTGCCTCGATGCGCTAGTTCGCCTCCGGTCAGTTCGGGGGTGCTGACATCGAGGCACTCTAAAGAGAGGGGAGTCGCAGCGCCCCCTTTCTATTATGTCGATGTACGCGGCAGACTTTGCGCCCCCCCCCCCCCCCCCCTATGCGCACGTTTATGATCGTCGGACAACCCTGTTGGCGCAATCAGTTGTAAATAACAACACTGGGGAAGTCGGAGCATCTTGTTTACAGGTGTTAGCTTATTTGTTTCTTTTACAAGGATGCTGTTGTCTTACGAAAGTGAATGCATGGGTAACGTGGTTGCTTGGGCGAGTTGGTACGACATGATTCACATAAAAGACAGCGCCAATAACGAGGGACAAGAAAAGAAGGAGACAGACAGCGGCACTGTATTTTTTCGACCACCAGTGACGCATTCTGTCTCCTTCTTTTCTTGTCCCTCGTTATTGGCGCTGTTCTTTATGTGAATAAATGCATGGGTATTGTGAGGAATTTAATTGTGCATATGTGCGCGGACAGTAATTTAACGTCTTGAGACTTACGCACGAAAACCAGGTTACAATTTTGCCGCAAAAAAAAAAGAGCATGACTTTAATTTAGGATCTGGTGGTCCTCAGCCGCCGATTTCCCACAGGGCGGGTTGCCCTCCCAAGAGACTATGAACTTAGTTCTGCCGAGCAACAGGCCGGAAGTGCGCTCGTACCTATTTGACCAGTAAGTGTCTGTCGGTAGCACTTCTCTTCCTCCCCCCGCAGCAGAGGATGCTCAATTATTTCACCAAGGATATGGTGGGTTAAGGTACGCCCAGGGGCCTTCACAGAACCTTATGGGGCTACTTTTCGAGATGAGCACCCAGAAACAACCAAGCGCCAGATTGGTGTACTCCTCTGCCCAATGGTGAAAAACCGGTGGGTTCCCGGTAGGCACTGGAAATCGAACCCGTTACCTCCCGCATTATAAGAGGATGCCCTATTCAGGTAGCCACCACTGCGGTGGTTACATTTTTAGAGCGTCCAATCAATCAATCAATCTCATAATTATGAGAGAAGCTGTAGCGGAGGCCTCCGCAAATTTTCGACTACCTGGTGTTCCTGGATCATATGCTTTGGTAGTGTACTACGGCTTTCACAGACCCTGCATGATGTGGAAAGACATCGGTGACAAAGAGTCCTTCACGGTAGAGCCCTTTCAGATCGAGCACAGGCCGCCCAGAACGCCCACGACACGGCGGTAAGGTTAAACCTTGCAGTCCCAACGTGGGAGCCACATGTGTAAACAAAAGCAAACATATGCGTTGTTTCAAAACAACGTCGACGAAGAAGACGCAAGACGAACAAAAGCAGGCAGAACAGAGCGCCACTTTCAACTGATTTGTTTTGTTTGTTGTTCACCAGCTATCCCACGTCATCGAACGTAAAGCTTTAACATGATGCCACACTTGGAATTCGTTAACGTGCACCGAAATCTGCGGGCCTCAAGCCTTTTGTCTCAATCGGAATGAACTGTCACTGCCGGGAAAGGATGCCGCGGTTCAGCAAACAGTTTTCATCACTAATCCACCACAGCGGATCGCGCTATTACCATGCTAAACTATGCAAAACGACCTCTAAATAACAACAGTGTGAGGAAGTCGGAGGGGGTCGTTCTTGTAAGTGGTTTCTTGTATGTTTCCAAAATCAAGATGGAACCCGACAGACGGAAACACGCAGTGGGATAATCAGGGTGAACAGTGGAAGTGCCTCCGACAAGCTGGCCGACGTTTCGATAGGAGGACCTATCTTTGTCAAAAGCACCTTGTCATCGTTGGCTTGTTAGTTTTAAGAGGTTTAGTAGTGATCCTTGACTTTCGTATGACAACAGTACCTTTGTAAAGAAACGCAGACATACAAGAAGTGGGGTAACCAGGGTGAACAGTGGAAGTGCCTCAGACAGGCTGGCTGATGCTACGATAGAGGTCCTACCTTTGTCAAAGGCACCTTGTCATCCTTGGCGTGTTAGTTTTAAGAGAGTTAGTAGTGATGTCACTACTAAACTCCTTAAAACTAACACGCAGAGGATCACTACTAACCCCTTTAAAACTAACAAGCCAAAGATGACAAGGTGCCTTTGACAAAGATAGGTCCTCTATCGAAGCATCAGCCAGCCTGTCTCAGGCACTTCCACTGTTCACCCTGATTATCCCACTTCTTGTATGTTTGCGTTTGTTTACAAAGATACTGTTGTCTCACGAAATTCGATGCACACTTAGAGCGTGGAATTTAAATCTCCATATTTGTGTGGACAGATCAGATAGATAGATGTATCGAATCGTAGATGTATGGAGAACTGAAGATAGATAACACTGTAGTGTCTGCCCAGGACCATGTAGGTCATGTGCAAACGTTACACAGACATAGAACCTGAGTGTGCACATGTACACAGTACATGTGTGCACTGAGATTCTGTCTGGCGTGTGTGGTCGCTTTAGGTAATGAGTATAGGTAATGAGGATTAAAAAGAAAGCGTTTCTCTATAAAATATTGACTGAACAAATTAAATGCTCAACTCCTGAATCTTTTTTTTTTTCGCGCTCCACATATGACCACGCTTACACAACGGCCTAGCTCCTGCGAATGTATTGAAGATTGACTTAAAGAATGACCTATTGTAACTGTTTATATTTCTCTCATACAGGTGGATGATGACGTTTACTATAACCTAGCACACTCCATGAGTGAACGAATGAATGAAGGACCTATGCTTGAGTATCCGATCTATAGTAGTACGTACACAGCTGCATTTATGAATTATTTTGTTAATAAATTGCCAGATGAATGAATTGCCTGTAGTCGTCGTATCCTATCTTCTGCACTACGCACACGACCGCGTTAATGATAGCCCAGCCTTTGTGATTGAATTAACGAACCACAGTATGAATGGAGTTTTGCTTCTCGTACTACGTGTACCCACTGCCGTTTTACTACAAGCTCCTCCAGCCCGGGAACGGATTTAGGAAGTCGCAACAAATCTTGCCTACACGCGGATCACGTACGTGCCTTTAGTGACGTCTCAACTTGACGTTCTTAACGTCACTGAAGACCACGCGACAGCTGCCGTCACATCTGCCGGCAAGAAAATTAAAGACAGGAGCGCGCGCTTGCCACTTCAGCGGTCAACCCAAACGGCCGGCGCACGAACGGAACAAGAACGTTTCCCACGCACGTATACAACCGAATTCTCGCGCGCCTCTCGTACACAACGACCTGCAGCAAAGCCGCTTCGTCGGTCGCATACATAATGCATGGGCGCGTCGTGAGCTAAAAATACATCGCCGTTTACGCGCGTAGAGCCAATCATGTACACACCGCCAAACTAGCGGGCAAGGATAGCGGGGTCGTACGTAAACGTGTACGCGATTTGAGGGAGCGGCCTCCGCCTGGCGAGAAGCATATAGTTTCTTTTTCTCCCTCCCTCACAAACATATCCCGAAATAACCTTCGTTAATTGACGGTAGTCCCGCCTGCAATCCACCACAGACAGGGAGAGAAAAGCACGCTCGTGTGGGCGTCCACTGTGGTCGAGGCGGATGGACAATTTCAACTCGCACCCCTGAAGAGAGGGGGCGGTTTGATGGTTGCTTTTCCCCTTACGAAACTCGGCTTGTTTTTAGACACTGCACGACGACGCTGGCCGTGGCGCGCGTAGTTCCACAATTGCGCGCGCATTTCGCCCCTTACGTAACCCGCCCGGTGCGTCGGGTGGGCCAGGGAATTGAGAGTTACGTATACGGAATACCTTACGGCGTAGTCGGTTCCCTTTCAGCTTTGCTCTACGTCGGGGTTCGTACGGTTGTTGGCGCTTAGCTGTGCAACGAGATCGAAATCGTGGTCAGCGCAGCGTGGTCGCGTGGCCTGCCACTGCGGAAGCGAACGCTCATTCCGTGTCTCTGTCCACGAATTCTCGGCTTCCGGTTGTGCTTGCGTGTAGTTGCCCGGCGCTTGCTGCTCGGGTGCGTAAAATATCGAAAAGCAAGCGAGCCTTATTTGGAAAAATGTTTTTGAAGTAACAATAGACATACGGCGTTTTTCCAGAGGGTGCGTGTTCGCGGACCATTGCTGCATGACGTTCTTCACAGAAAGAAGGTATTGCCTCGGGATCAGAATAGCAGGGTCGGTTATTGATACACCTGAGCGTGACGTCACAGACGACGCTTACTACACAGCTGCATTCTACGATATTATCATACCGTGACGAAAATAATTTATTAGCTGATCATCAGCATGGCTTTAGAAAGCAAGGTTCCGCCGAGACTGCTTCTCTAGTTCAAGAAGAAACATTCCTACAAGCTTCGAATGATACAACATTCATTAACGGGAATGTGTATTGACCTTTCCAAAGTATTTGATCTCGTCAATCATAAAGTTTTACCGACTAAGTTGCCGTGGATACAGCCTCCGTGGATCCGCGGATACAGCCTCCGTGAATCCGTGGATACAGCCTCAGAGCTATTTGAATCCTACTTGTTGCATCGAGCGCAATAGGAAAATAAAGGAAAAGACCAGTTTTCAGGCATTAAAAGACGGAGTTTGCTATGAGGGGTTCAACGTCCCAAAACCACCATACGATTACGAGAGACGCCGGATAATGGTGGGCTTCGGAAATTTAGACCACCTGGGGTTCTTTAACGTGCGCCCATATCTGAGCACATGGGTCTACACCACTTTCGCCTCCATCTAAAATGCAACCCCCACCGCCCGGATTCGATCCTGCGACCCGCGGGTCAGCAGCCGAGTACCATATCCACTAGGCCAACGCGGCGGGGCTTTCCCTCTACGCCTGACGTCCTTACATGGGTACAGGAGTTTTTCTCGCTGTGACGTGGTAACGCAGACGCTTGGCGGACGGAAGTTTGACTTTCTTCTTTTTTCCTTTTATGAGGTGCACATTTAAGGGAGTGCGTCGATGCAGATAACACGGGAAGACAGCATCCTGCCTAGAGTTGACGAGAAAAAAAAATATTTGTTCCGGGACTCGAACCCGAAACTGCCGCCTTTCCGAGTCGCGCGTCGTTCTATAACCTGAGTAAACCGGGAATTCCGAACGATCGAGCGCCAGGGCGCGTTGATCGACAAGTCGGAGACCTGAGTAGTGAATATTCATATTGCAACAACTCTATTACGCATGATAATCGTGTGGTAATCTGCAGACAGACAGACAGCCAGACAGCCAATCAATCAATCAATCAATCAATCAACCAGTCAGTCAGTCATTCAGTCAATCAATATTTTATATTATTGGCATCCACTTTATCCTTATTCATATCTCATTATGACAACTATAGCGCGAACACACGGAACAAAGTGAGAAGGCGGTGCCAAGCTGTCACAATGAATCTATACCAACTAGCGCGCTTATCAACTACTTCGTAATAATTTATCGATTAGAGTCCAACAACCTGTAGCTATACACGTCTCTCATTCGTGAACCCCGCCGCGGTGGTCAAGTGGCTAAGCTACTCGGCTGCTGACCCGCAGTTCGCGGGATCGACTCCCGGCTGCGGCGGCTGCATTTCCGATGGAGGCGGAAATGCTGTAGGCCCGTATGCTCAGATTCGGGTGAGGTTAAAGAACCTCAAGAGGTCGAAATTTTCGGAGCCCTCCACTACGGTGTCTTTCGTAATCAAATCGTGGTTTCGGGACGTTAAACCCCACAAATCAATCAAATCAACCAAATCTCTTTCGTGATGCTACATCCATTTTTTTTTTTTTCATATACTGTATGGCCTCGCACACCCGTACCGACTCCTCTACTATTTGTCTGATGCATGCATTTCTCCCACCGATATTCTGAAAGCCTCTCTCTCGCACAATACTTGGACATCGACAACTCGCCACGCAACACCTGCGTCCGCTTTGAAATTCGGAGCCCCCTGAAAAAATTCCCGCATTCCACGCGTCTTGTTGGAATAAATAACCTGCCGTTCCATTTAAAAGTACTTTCATCAGCTGCTGAAATCCTTCCTTATGTCGCCGCAGGCACCTGTTGCGATCATTCGTTGTGGCGCGTTTTTCCTTTTCGTATTCTTCCTTAGGCTAAGATGTAGTGCTAAGTTACTTCCATGATAACATTGGTGCTGAATCGTTTCCCTATGCCAGTGTAACCATGAGCGCTCACGTCGCCTCAATAAGATCCGAGAAGTACCTTAGAGGCGACCGCAGACAAACAACAACAACAACAACAACAACAACAACAACAACAACAACAACAACAACAACAACAACAACAACAACAACAACAACAACAACAACAACAACAACAACAACAACAACAACAACATCAATAATAATAATAATAATAATAATAATAATAATAATAATAATAATAATAATAATAATAATAATAATAATAATAATAATAATAATAATAATAATAATAATAATAATAATAAAAACATCTGCGGTTTTATGTCCCAAAACTACGATAAGATATGGGAGACGCCGTAGTAGAGGGCTCCGGAAATTTCCACCTTCCTGTGTTCCTTAACTTTCACTGACGGTATACGGGCCTCTACAATTTCCTTTACACCGAAACGCGACCGCCGTAGCCGGATTCGAACCCACGACCTTCTCGTCCGCAGCCGAGTACCGAAGCCACTGTTCCACCGAGGCGCACAAAAAATACCTACACCCCTATACTCTGTCGCCTATATATCACTACCCGTACCAGTACCAAAATGCATGCAATCACAGTAAACAAAAAATAATAAAAACATCGGAACTATTTGACACGAACTGGTCGCTGCTGGTAGCAGGCCACAAGAATCAAGAAGATAATAGGGAGTTTTAGAAATGGCGCACCGCGAGCCCTTGCGGTGCGGTCGCTGCTACTGCGCATGCGTCGTAACGCGAGTCGGCGTTCGCGGACCGCACGCAGGAAATCAGAAATTGCGTGCGGCGGATTGCGGCCTCGCGTGTGGCCCGCAAGCGCTGGTTTCGACGAGGCTACGGTGTCGCTGCGATCGTGCGTCGCGGTTTGCAGCAGGACAAATGCTATTCTAAAGCTAGTATGGCGCCCGCAATGCCCGCAATGCTTGCAAACGGTATTCTATATGAATAGTATACTGCCCAGTGGGAGGAGGCTGTCTTGCTGTTACAAGCTGCCACTCTAGCGTCGCCAGCGCGAAGTCGGCGACGGGAATGACAGCAGGTTGGTTCGTTCCGTACGCAAGCAGAGACATTGAAGAGATCAGAGACGTGGGAAAACAAAACAAACTTTACTCTAGTGATATTGCAGCAACACGGGATCTAATATAACACTTCAATACAACTAACAAAATACATCGTCACTTGATACAACTAAAGAAATATATTTTATTTATTTATTTTTCAGATTTACTGCCAGCCTTTGAAAAAGGCCTTTGGCAGGAGCGGGCAGAACAAATAAAAGAATGCGAGAACATACGCAAATACGTCCACAAAACAACCGCAACAATGAGCGGGAACAAAATAAAAATAAAAATATACAATTACGCAATCAACAAAGTGACAGCAGGTACTATTAACAACTTGTTTGGTACCAAGCCAGACCTATACTGATAGAAACAATTAATAATATACAAGACATGACTGGAAAGAGCAGGAGAAATCTGGATTGTACAAGAGGACACTGTAATTAGTAACACCACCGAGGTGCACCGCTAAACAAAGCAGAGTTACAATGTGACACACTCAACATCAACAACAAAAAAAAAGAAAAAAACATCAGAACGACATTATTGTTTCACAATCACATATCAGTTGCAGATGTCGCGATACTAGGAAAGCGGAGTGACGACAAAGATACCGAAAAAATTACAGATAATCTGACAATGCTTTAGCAAAAGAATTTAGTGTATTACAATCAATTACATTGGATGGAAGTCGATTCCATTCACGCGTTGTTCTCGGAAAAAAAGAGTTTTTGAATGTGTCTGTTTTACAGCTAAAATCCTTTATCTTTTTCGTGTGGTGTGATCGCGTCGAGCGCTTACCAACGTGGTCGATAAAATTACTCTTGTCTATTGCCAGCTTATCATGGTAAAGGGAGTAAAAAAACTTGAGCCATTCACGCTGACGTCTCTTTTGCAATGTATCCAGCTCTGATTCTGCCAAGATTGAAGTTACAGATACTTGCCAGCGATAGCAATTATGAACAAACCTGATGCCCTTCCTAATGAACGAGTTCTAGTTTATCAATGTTGTTTTTTGTGTACGGATCCCTAATAACTGATGCATATTCGAGGGAGGGCCTAATGAAAGTTTTGTAAGCCAGTAACTTTATTTCTTTGGTTGATTTTCGCAATGACCTTCGAAGGTATCCAAGCTTACGCATGGCTTTATTTGTAATATACGAAATATGTTCATTCCATCTAAGGTCCGAGGTAATAATTTCGCCTAAATATTTGTACCTTTCTACAACGGAAAGAGTGTGATTATCTATGGAATATGGAAAGCTTAGGGGATGCTGATTACGAGTTATTGACATGGCTACCGTTTTAGTCTTGTTAACACTCATTTGCCACGTTGAACACCGCTAACAGAAACAATAAATCAGCTTACGAGAGAGAACTATTACAAACTACACAAACTAACAAGAATAGAACGACGGAGGAGAAAGTTCGAAGATATAAACAGGTGAAGGCAAACGTGTGATGACCGGCAGCGTTGTGTCCCCGACGATCGGATGCGAGAAGTCGAAAAGAGTTCTGGCACGACTGCGATGTCGGCGGTGTTGCAACGCTGGTGGCTCCGGGAGGCTAGTGCTTGCAGGTGACTTCGAGCAGGTTGAGCTAACTCGAGGCGAAGTCCCGATGTCTACGTTGCAGACGTTAATATCGCGTCACAACTAGACGAACGGCTAAGTTTAGGTGGCCAGCCGATACAGAGCCACACTAAAAACTTCTAGAAGAGATGCTTGTTGATCTGTTTCCACACCATCTTGGTCAGCGACTAGTCTGCCTAGCAGGGCAAAATCCTGCGCTTAAATCCCCCTCGTGTCTTCTCGCTCTCTTCCTTGGGGACAAGAGACCTCTACATGGGTCCAATCATGCGCGTTTAATTGATGGAAACTCCGCCCCAAAAATATTTTGACCCCACTCCTTTTTAATTGGGAGAGGGCCCTCAACTAGCGAGAGTGACAACTTGTCGGGGTGTTGTCATACGGCTTGGCCACCAGAGCGTTTCCCACGCTTTTCCCCGTGGGAACGGTCAAACGTTTGGCTCTCAGCCGGTCTGTCTCGTAGTCTAATCCTTGTTCAAGGTATACCACGGCCTTCAACGACCTTTCAGACGCCGCCACAGTTACAAAAGGATTAACCGTCAGCGGCGACGTTCTAAGAAGGGCACTCCATTCTGCACTTCTCGGCTCCCTTTCATGCGCCAGACACTATCACGGTCAGTCGGGGAGTACGGCGCCCGTTAATTGCCGTGACGCGGAGTCGCCAAAAATGGCCGTCCGTGACACTTGCGTATCCCCGACCATAAGACCGGGATTACCGAGAGGGCTGAAGATCTCTCTCAGGTTCAGGGGCCGCCTGACCAAGATGCCGCCTATACCAAAGGTGAATCAGCGTTTTCGCAAACACGGAGAAGTATAGGCCGATCGAAAATTGGGTGAGTTAATTCGGATTCACAGCTCGAAAATGGGCGAAAAAAAAAACGGTCAGAAAAGAGAGGTGAAAACAGATGACTGAGAGAGAGAGAGAGAGATAAATATTTTTTTCAAGCAGAACTCACATTTACAGAACGCAAACACGGTATAATCCCCCGTCATGACGGCCGATAACGATACTCCTGCATCTGCTTGTCCGTGTTTCCTTTAGCGCTGTTTTGCCTATGGATACGTACAGATAGAACCACACTTGTCTCGAGCAGCGCATGCTATAGCTGTCGACGCTGTTTTTGCCCCCGCGGTTTCAACCTCACGTTATAGCTACACGCTTCCGATCAAGCTTAAATTACAGTACAAGGGCCTATAGCACGTAGTATGACCATGTTTGGTATCGTTACGGCGTCGGTCTTTACATATTTCTGCAGAAAACGGCAGCGGCCGGTTCGGAGTTAAAGACAAGTGCGATTATATATGTACCTGTACAAACTGGCTCGCATTCAGACGTGTCACGAAAAAAAAGAAGAAGACCCACTGGTCGTACAGTAAAGTTTCTACTCACTTCTTAGGCAGAGGACAGTTTTCAAGTGACGAAAAGCGCTGCCCACTGGGTGCACCTGTTTACCCCGACGTCGCCGTCACGCCGCGGTCACGCTGCGAAGCTCGATATCCATGATACCGCGATATGATGGGGCGCTCCACGTCCGGGATGTGTACTGCCCGAATAGAATGAGTCCCCGCCCGAGGCCTGGATCCAAATCCTGCGCGGATATTGGTCGCGAGCGGACACGTGATTTACTGCACGCTATCGGCGAAAAGAAAATAATAGAAAGAAGAAACAAACAAGTCTAAGGCAGTATCGTTTTTTGCCACACGGGTGTTGCCACGTTGCTTTCTCCGGGAAACGCACGCGGGTGAGTATCGAAACTACGGTGTGGGCGGCGCACAGCGGTCGCTTCGCAAGTGTTTCCACGCAGAGGAACTTCAAGTTTTTCCATGCAGAAAACCCACACGCAAGTCCCTTCGGGGGGGGGGGGGGGGAAGGAATGGAAGTGCAAGAATGTGGGGAACTTTAAATGACTTTTGTGTTGTCTTTTGATTATGTCTGTTCTCGGGTTAGGTGGCAAAGGGTTTCATTGAAAAGGGTGGGGGGGACAGGGGTTCTTGTGCGATATGTTTTGATCCTGCTTTCTTCAAGAGAAATGAGAGGCAAGAGGTTCGACAGTAAGGGAAGGGGGGGACCCACGACAAGTGAGCGCCTTTTAGGGTTGTTGAGAAGACTTGAGCCTTTTGTTCTGACCATGGTTCACATTAGTGTGTGTGGGGGGAGCGGGGTCAAAAGCAGTAGATTAGGCGAAAATTCTCGGGGCTGCCTCCCCCCCCCCCTTCTAAACCTCCCACTAGAGGCACCCCTGCATCTACGTCACCGTCCGATGAACGTTGGAGCAAACGAATTCACAAGACCATCACGTTGTGCAACTCGACACGACGCAAAAAAGAAGTGGGTATGTGTCATGTTCCATCGTTTCTTAAGTGACTGCCAGGAGACGACGATGACATTACAGCTGCGGATACTGAAATTGCGGATCTCACTGTTACTACGGATCTCACTGCCTTTCACTGTTACGAGGGGTGACGTCAGGACGGTGCCGAAGGCGCCACAGCTACGAAACTTGCCGCTGCCAAGGTCACCAGCTGGGCCGTGTTACAAAGCAGTAACGAAGTCCTTGGGCCGGATGCCCCCAAGCGTGCCTTTCCGTCATCTCGGACATTCTGTGTGGGGGCGGGTTGTCACCTGCACCGGCTCTGTTTGTCTCGGCTGTGCGCTTTGCCTGCGGGGCAGTGGCTACGGGCGGGCCCCTCTGGAATGTAAAGAAGGCCGGTTGTGTGCTACAGGAGGGACTGCCGTGAATTTCTCCTGCGTGGTCGCTTCCGAGTCCCCGCGCGTGTGCCACGTGCACCTGCCACGTGTGTGAAGGGACACTTGTGTTGTGCTCTCCATGAGTGGTTGGTTCCCCGAAGAGACATTCCGCCTATATCTTCGGAACTGCACGGCGAGGCAGCGGGAGCAGCCCGCCAGAAGAAAACAGAAGAGTGTCGCGAGAAGAGTCGTCGTTCGAACGTTACTGTCCAACATGTTGCAAATAAACGTCTTGTTAAGTTTTCCTTTACGCCTGTGCCTCTGCCTCAGCTCTCGAGGGTTCTGAACGTCCCCGTGGCCTGCAGAATGACGACCACCACCCAGCTCCATGCTACCTACTGGGTCCGCTGCGGCCACCGACGCGGCTCGTAACAGCCGACAGCGAGGAGCTCGAAGAGCCCACATATCTTCTCTCTGACGCATACGTCGGCTTCTTGGCAAAGCGCCGCGTTGTTCTTTACAGGGTCCCAGGTGATCCTTTACGTCATCAACGTCCAATGAGAGCTGCCACCGGGTCACGCAGAATCCTTTAATGGGGACCCGCCGCTGGGTTGCGTCATGATCCTCAAATCCGGAGCCACTGCGCTGGGTTTCACACAAGGACGAGTGATGTTGCCACGCATTGCGTCTTCTTATGTGGTTCTTAAAGGGAAAAGAAGAGAAAAGTGAGCCCCGTAGCTGTCTCCATCAGAGTGCGACACCTCAACAGTAGCTCACAAGGGATGGGGGTAAGGAGGGATTAAAAGGATAGGATTAAAAGGTATATGTAGAGAAAGGAAGGAGAGAGCGAAGCGCAGGGACAGCGAGTGAAGGAAGTAAAGAGGTGATAGGAAAGATGGAAACGGTCGCAGGAGTCCGAAGACGGGGCACCACTCAGCGAAAGCTCATGTCGGCGGCAGGAGATGGCGTAGAAGAAGCCCAGTCGGCCAGAGCTGCGCTGTCGTCAGAGATCGCGGGGGCACAACCGATTGGCACGAAATACAGCGAGCGAGTCGCGCATTGCGTAAGACTCGCCAGACTGGATGGCGCTGGTTGCATCATCAGGCTACTATCGGACCCGCGGGTTGATTCAGGCTTAATGAACCGTGTTCTTATTGGCCTCTCATAGTTCACTCTGCCGTATCTTGAAGATGTCGCCATCTTCTCAAACAGCTCATAAAAACATGTCGAGCATTTACGAGCCGCGCTGAACAGGTTGAAAGAAGCTGGTCTTACCGTGAAGCCTGCTAAATGTCACCTAGGGTGCGGCTAGGGGTCTTACCTGGGACATGTTGTGGGGCGTGGACGGCGTAGACCTTCAGAAATTAAGGTAGCCGCCGTCGTGAACTATCAACGATCAACCACAAAAGCTGAGATAAGGGCATTCTTGGGCCTAGCTGGATACTATCAGCATTACGTGCAAAACTACTCTAGCATTGCCAGCCCTCTAACTGACGCACTTCGAAAGTCTGAGACGGTTAAAGTGGCATGGGACTCAGAAAAAGAGAATGCGTTTTGCAAGATGAAACAGGCCCTAAGCGAAAAGCCCGTTCTCATGGCACTGATTCCTCTCAAGAATTTGTCATTCAAAGCGACGCGAGTTATCGCGGCATGGGAGATATATTGTGCCAGAAAGACAGTGCTAGTAATGAAAGGCAAGTTTTCTATTTAAGTCGAAAACTGAGCTGCAGGAAAGAGACCTACAGTACCTGTGAAAAAGAATGCACTTGCCTCGTGTGAGCCGTTCAAAAGCTAGCCTGTTATGTCTCCGGTTAGGGTTTGTGGTCGAAAGGAACCACTGTACTCTGACATGGGTAAATAACAAGTCACCTAAAAGAGGCCGGTTACTGAGGCGGAGCATGATACTCCAACATTTATACGATCGCTACAAGAAAGGAAAGCTAAACGCTCATGCAGACGCATTGAGCCGTGTGTTTTATACCCCTGTCACACGGGCACCCGCGAAGACCGTTTAACTTCCTCGTTCTTACGACAACGAAGATGCGGTCCATGTCACACGACCACCCTTACGCAAACGAAGGTAAACGGAGCATTTCACGAAGGACGTTCAACGATGTACCTTCGCAGCGAAACGAGGTACTCTCGTCCCCAGCAGTCAAGAGGTCAGAGAAAAATTTCGAGCACTAAAGTGGCCACTGTGAAAGACTAATACATTTTGGCAATATAAAAAAATCTTTCGTTGCAGTACTTATTCAAAATGCGTGTTTGTTTACATGTATATAGGCCCGCCAGAGTTCACTTACTCTCAACACCGATGCCCTACACACCGTGCCTCGCAAGTCGCGCGTGCCGGCGCCTTTGAAGAATATTTCGTTTACGTGTGTGTTGTGGTCGTCACCGTGTTGACGTTTAAAAGAAATGACCGACAACGCTGCAACATCATCACCTGCCCCGACGGCTGCAGAAACGAGTAACGGGACCCCACCAAATCCAAGAGTAAGATGGAGTGAAAATGACACTTGGGTGTTGATTAGAATCTGGGAGGACCACCTTCTTGAGCTCCGAGGAGAAAAACACAACGCCAGAGTGTATGACGCCATTGTCGCCGCTCTTGCACAGATGGGTATTTTGAGGACGCGCCGACAAGTGCAAAACAAAATTGACAACCTCACGCAGAAGTACAGGTGAGTTCGCAGACTGTTGAATGCATACAGCAGAAAAGCACGTGTGTTCCTAACAGCTAGGAACCACCTAGGTTTGGGAGCGTCACTAGCAGCATCGCTACATTTAGCAAATGTGTTTTGATTTAAATTATTTTTAATGGTTTGTTAGTCGCATACCTACTTAATAGTGCTTTTTGTAAAAACCACATAACGAGGATTTACAAAAAACTCAATAGACATTAATATAGAGTACTTTCCCGAAAATCAAACAGCGCCAGCTGAGCCCCCTCACGGCGACTGTTACAACCTTGTCACTGCCATGTGACACCACCACAACTCCTTCTCCGTCGAACCCCTAGGGGAGATTTACGTTGACGGTGTTCAACGGAGTTTGGTGGTGGCCGTGTGACAGGGGTATTAGTTAGTATCTTCTCCACCTTTCGGTTTTTCGCTGGTGAGTCGGGGCAAAATTTTGTCCTCATCACGTCCTTAGCTGAGCGCTCTCGTCCAGAGTGATCTCAAGGGGCCAACTTTATGTTGTATTCTATTTCATTACGTTGTTGTACGTGTAAAAAATTGAGTTCTCATTTTAAGAGTCTTGTGTCCCACATGTGCCTCTTTATGTACAGGAAACAAAATTCCGATAGACACGTAGCGAGGTATATGTTGTACTTTACTTTGTCTGGTGTTCTGTCGGGTGACCAAGGGTACTTGCTTGTGTCGTGTGTTGTCTGTTGTCGAACCGTTCTTGACAAGTCGCAGAACCATTGACAAGTACTGAGACCAAACATCGACAGAAGAGACGAGCGAAGCTAGTCGACAAGTTTTGGTGACAAGCCCATAGAGCTGATATCCACCCTCAAGAATGGTATGAGTTCACGGAACTGAGCCTGGAGCCACAGACTTCCCCTGGCCCTGGGGACGAACCTGGAGGAACCTGGCTAACGAGCGCGGCTGACATCCGAGCCCTGTGAAAGCAGCTCGTCTTTCCGGTGCATTGTCTGGTGGCGGGGGTGCTGTTACGCCTGGCATTCCACACCGAACGTCATTGACTCTGCAAAGGCAATCTTCTGTCAAGGCCAGCGAGCGAGCCCGCTTGACGCCATCACCTCAACGATGTCATCTAGCCCGGTGGCGCCAGTGTGTCTTACGCAACGCACGGCGAGCTCCCTCAACATGTGGGCCCGATAGCAACCAGATGATGCAAACGGCGCCATCCAGTATGGTGAGTCTTACGCAATGCGTGGAAACATCACTCGTCCTTGGGTGCAACCCAGCGCAGCGGCTCCAGATTTGAGGATTCTGATGCGACCCGGCGGCAGTTCTGATTGTACATTGATAACGTAAAGGATCACCTGGGCCTATAAAGAACCACGTGGCGCTTCGCCAAGCAGCCGACGTATGCGTCAGAGAGAAGACGTCTTGGCTCTTCGGGTCCCTAAGCTGTCGGCCCTAGTGCCGAATAAGTAAAGCCTCTGTTTCTGTGCTGTACATACACCTTGCTTTAACTCACCGTCGTCTTGTCCACTCGTCTATTAGCTCTTCGCAGAAGCCGTCGCGAGCTTAGCAACACACGCTACCAAACGGCTGGTGACCTTGGCAGCCCGTGACCTCGGTGCACCACACAACAGTGTCGGCGTCGGTGCGAGTCGTAACAAGGCCCGAGTCAGCTCGTTGAAAGTGTGCGCGCGCTCCTTTGTGAATTCGGGATCGAAGGCCGCCATATCCCGGTTTAGAGAACCTCGGGCTAAGAGATTGGCGGCCTCGTTTCCAGGATTCCCGCAGTGCGCGGGCATTCAGATCAACTCCACATGACAGGGCGGGGGTGACGACCGGAGTGCATCAAGCATCCGTGCAGTAAATTACTCGTGTAGGAATCCCATCTAACGGTAACTGGCCGGCCCCAGAAACGAGCTGTGAAATAGCGGCGCGTCGGTTTCCTCCCGTGCGCTCGTCGGGGCTGGCGTTCGCGCGCACGTTGCGAAACGGGAAGAGAAGGCGGAAACGTCGAGCCGCCGCGGGGGAGCCTCTGGGAGACCCGCGGAGCTGCTATTGTTTCCCATGACGCATTCCTCCGCTGTTGCTACATTCCACGGACGACAGTCAACGCCTCCGTAACCACAACACCCGTCGGCAGGGGCGCGCGCGGGGGTTCCCATTCAGGAGAGGTGAAGTGCCTCGATGCGCTAGTTCGCCTCCGCTCCGTTCGGGGGTGCTGATATCGAGGCACTCTAAAGAGAGGGAGGGTGCTCGAAGCGGGGGCGCGCGCGTCGAGGCGCCCTAAAGAGAGGGGGGTCGCAGCGCCCCCTTCCTATTATGTCGATGTATGCGGCTGAACCCCGTCTCAGGCACTGCGCCGTGCTCCCGACCGGGTTGCAGAAATGAGGTGCCTTTTCTCATCTTCTAACCACTACCACAATCAGTTGTAAATAACAACACTGGGGAAGTCGGAGCATCTTGTTTACAGGTGTCAGTTTATTTGTTTCTTTTACAAGATGCTGTTGTCTTACTAAAGTCAATGCATGGGTATTGTGTAGAATTTAATTGTGCATATGTGCTCGGACAGTAATATAATGTCTCGAGACTTACGCGTGAAAACCAGATTTTAATTCTTGCCACACACAAAAAAGAGCATTACTTCAATTTCGGATCTGGCGGTCCTGTGCCACCAATTTCCCACAGGGCGGGTTGCCCTCCCAAGAGACTGTGAACTTCGCTCTGCCGAGCAACAGGCAAGAAGTGCACTTGTACCTATTTAACCAGTAGGTATCTGTCGGCAGCAGTTCTCTGCCTCCCACAGCAGCGGATGATGCTCAACTATTTCTCCAAAAATGTGGTGGGTTAAGCTACGCCCAAGGGCCTTCACAGAATCTTATGGGGCTACTTTTCGAGATCAGCACCCAGAAACAACCAAGCGCCAGGTTGGTGTACTGCTCTGACCAATGGTGAAAAACCGGTGGGTTCCCGGTCGGCACTGGAAATCGAACCCGCTACGTCTTGCATTCGAAGCGGACGCTCTATCTAGGTAGCCACCACTGCGGTGGTTACATATTTAGAGCGTCCAATCAATCAATCAATCTCATAATTATGAGAGAGGCTGTAGCGGAGGCCTCCGCAAATTTTCGGCTACCTGGTGTTCCTGGATCATATGCTTTGGTAGTGTACTACGGCTTTCACAGACCCTGCATGATGTGGAAAGACATCGGTGACAAAGAGTCCTTCACGGTAGAGCCCTTTCAGATCGAGCACAGGCCACCCAGAACGCCCATGACACGGTAGTAAGGTTAAAACTTGCTGTCCCATTGGGAGCCACATGTGTAAACATAAGCAAACATATGCGTTGTTTTAAAACAACGTTGATGAACAAGACGCAAAACGAACAAAAGTAGGCGAACAGAGCGCAACTTTCAAGTGATTTATTTTGTTTGTGTATTATCAGCTATCCCACGTCATCGAACGTGACGCTTTAACACGATGCCACACTTGGAATTCCTTAACGTGCACCAAAATCTGAGCACCTAGGTCTCAAGCCTTTCGTCTCAATCGGAATGCAGCTGTCGCTGCCGGGAAAGGATGCCGCGGTTCAGCAGTCTGTTTTCATCACTAATCCACCACAGCGGATCGCGCTATTACCATGCTAAACTATGCAAAACGACCTCTAAATAACAACAGTGTGAGGAAGTCGGTGGGGGTCGTTCTTGTAAGTGGTTTCTTGTATGTTTCCAAAATCAAGATGGAACCCGACAGACGGAAACACGCAGCGGGATAATCAGGGTGAACAGTGGAAGTGCCTCCGACAAGCTGGCCGACGTTTCGATAGGAGGACCTATCTTTGTCAAAGTGTCACCGACGGCCATTTTTGGCAACACCGCGTCACGGCAATTAACTGGCGCCGTACTCCCCGACTGACCGTGATAGTGTCTGGCGCATGAAAGGGAGCCGAGAAGTGCAGAATGGAGTGCCCTTCTTAGAACGTCGCCGCTGACGGTTAATCCTTTTGTAACTGTGGCGGCGTCTGAAAGGTCGTTGAAGGCCGTGGTATACCTTGAACAAGGATTAGACTACGAGACACACCGGCTGAGAGCCAAACGTTTGACCGTTCCCACGGGGAAAAGCGTGGGAAACGCTCTGGTGGCCAAGCCGTATGACAACAACCCGACAGGTTGTCACTCTCGCTAGTTGAGGGCCCTCTCCCAATTAAAAAGGGGTGGGGTCAAAATATTTTTGGCGCGGAGTTTCCCATCAATTAAACGCGCATGATTGGACCCATGTAGAGGTCTCTTGTCCCCAAGGAAGAGAGCGAGGAGACACGAGGGGGATTTAAGCGCAGGATTTTGCCCTGCTAGGCAGACTAGTCGCTGACCAAGATGGTGTAGAAACAGATCAACAAGCATCTCTTCTAGAAGTTTTTAGTGTGGCTCTGTATCGGCTGGCCACCTAAACTTAGCCGTTCGTCTAGTTGTGGCGCGATATTAACGTCTGCAACGTAGACATCGGGACTTCGCCTCGAGTTAGCTCAACCTGCTCGAAGTCACCTGCAAGCACTAGCCTCCCGGAGCCACCAGCGCTGCAACACCGCCGACATCGCAGTCGTGCCAGAACTCTCTTCGCCTTCACGCATCCGATCGTCGGGGACGCAACGCTGCCGGTCATCACACGTATGCTTTCACCTGTTTATATCTTCGAACTTTCTCCTCCGTCGTTCTATTCTTGTTAGTTTGTGTAGTTTGTAATAGTTCTCTCTCGTAAGCTGATTTATTTCTGTTATATATTTCTTTAGTTGTATCAAGTGTCGATGTATTTTGTTAGTTGTATTGAAGTGTTGTATTAGATCCCGTGTGCTGCAATATCACTAGAGTAAAGTTGTTTTGTTTTCTCACGTCTCTGATCTCTTCACTGTCTCTGCTTGCGTACGGAACGAACCGACCTGCTGTCATTCCCGTCGCCGACTTCGCGCTGGCGACGCTAGAGTGGCAGCTTGTAACACAAAGGCACCTTGTCATCCTTGGCTTGTTAGTTTGAAGGGGTTTAGTAGTGATCTTTGACTTTCGTATGACAACAGTATCTTTGTATAGAAACGCAGACATACAAGAAGTGGGGTAACCAGGGTGAACAGTGGAAGTGCCTCAGACAGGCTGGCTGATGCTTTGATAGAGGACATATCTTTGTCAAAGGCACCTTATCATGCTTGGCGTGTTAGTTTTAGGAGGGTTAGTAGCGATGCCACTACTTCAAGCTGTTTTTCAACAGCTTTTTTGCCTGGGGAACCCCCAACTTTTTGTGTTGGAAATAAACCCAAACCCAAACCCAACCTTCTTAAAACTAACACGCCAAGGATCACTACTAACCCCTTTGAAAGTAACAAGCCAAGGATGACAAGGTGCCTTTGACAAAGATAGGTCCCCGTGTACTCAGATTTGGGTGCACGTTAAAGAACCCCAGGTGGTCAAAATTTCCGGAGCCCTCCACTACGGCGTCTCTCATAATCAAATGGTGGTTTTGGGACGTTAAACCCCACGAATCAATCAATCAAGATAGGTCCTCCTATCACAGCATCGGCCCGCCTGTCTGAGGCACTTCCACTGTTTACCACGATTACCCTACTTCTTGTATGTTTGCGTTTCTTTACAAAGATACTGTTGTCTCACGAAGTTCGATGCACACTTAGAGCGCGGAATTTAAATATCCATATTTGTGTGGGCAGATCAGATAGATAGATGTATCGAATCGTAGATGTAGGGAGAACTGAAGATAGATAAGACTGTAGTGTCTGCCCAGGACCATGTAGGTCATGTGCAAAAATTATACAGACATAGAACCTGAGTGTACACATGTACACAGTACATGTGTGCACTGAGATTCTGTCTGGCGTGTGTGGTCGATTTAGGTAATGAGTATAGGTAATGAGGATTTAAAAGAAAGCGTTTCTCTATAAAATATTCACTGAACAAATTAAATGATCAACTCCTGAATCTTTTTTTTTCGCGCTCCACATATGACCACGCTTACACAACGGCCTAGCTCCTGCGAATGTATTGAAGAATGACTGAAAGAATGACCTATTGTAACTATTTATATTTCCCTCATACAGGCGGATGATGACGTTTACTATAACCTAGCGCACTCCATGAGTGAACGAATGAATGAAGGACCTATGCTTGAGTATCCGATCTATAGCAGTACGTACACAGCTGCATTTATGAATTATTTTGTTAATTAATTGCCAGATGAATGAATTGCCTGTAGTCGTGGTATCCTATCTTCCGCACTACGCACACGACCGCGTTAATCATAGCCCAGCCCTTGTGAATGAATGAACGAACCATAGTATGAATGGACTTTTGCTTCTCGTACTACGTGTATCCACTGCCGTTTTACTACAAGCTCCTCCAACCCGGGAACGGATTTAGGAAGTCGCAACAAATCTTGCCTACACGCGGATCACGTACGTGCCTTTAGTGACGTCTCAACTTGACGTTCTTAACGTCACTGAAGACCACGCGACAGCTGCCGTCACATCTGCCGGCAAGAAAGAGACAGGAGCGCGCGCTTGCCGCTTCAGAGGTCAACTCAAACGGCCGGCGCACGAACGGAACAAGAACTTTCCCACGCACGTATACAACCGAATTCTCGCGCGCCTCTCGTACACAACGACCTGCAGCAAAGCCGCTTCGTCGGTCGCATACATAATACATGGGCGCGGCGCGAGCTAAAAATACATCGCCGTTTACGCACGTAGAGCCAATCGTGTACACACCGCGAAACTAGCGGGCAAGGATAGCGGGGTCGTACGTAAACGTGTACGCGATTTGAGGGAGCGGCCTCCGCCTGGCGAGCAGCATATAGTTTCTTTTTCTCTTTCCCGCACAAACGTGCCTTATTTGGAAAACTTTTTGAAATAACAATAGACGTACGGCGTTTTTCCAGAGGGTGCGTGTTCCTGGACCATTGCTGCATGACGTTCTTCACAGAAAGAAGGTATTGCCTCGGGATCAGAATAGCAGGGTCAGTTATTGATACGACTGAGCGTGACGTCACAGACGACGCTTACTACACAGCTGCATTCTACGATATTACCATACCGTGATTGATTTGATTGATATGTGGGGTTTAACGTCCCAAAACCCTCATATGATTATGAGAGACGCCGTAGTGGAGGGCTCCGGAAATTTCGACCACCTGGGGTTCTTTAACGTGCACCCAAATCTGAGCACACGGGCCTACAACATTTCCGCCTCCATCGGAAATGCAGCCGTATCATACCGTGACGAAAATAATTTATTAGCTGATCATCCGCGTGGCTTTAGAGAGCGAGGTTCCGCCGAGACTGCTTCTCTAGTTCAAGAAGAAACAATCCTACGAGTTTCGAATGATATAACATTTAAAACGGGAATGTGTATTTACCTTTCCAAAGAATTTGATCTCGTCTATCATAAAGTGTCTCCGACTAAGTTGCAAGCTTATGGTATCCGTGGATACAGCCTCAGAGCTATTTGAATCCTACTTGTTGCATCGAGCGCAATGGGAAAATAAAGGAAAAGACCAGTTTTCAGGCATTAAAAGTCGGAGTTTGCTATGAGGGGTTTAACGTCCCAAAGCCACCATACGATTACGAGAGACGCCGTATAGTGGAGGGGTCCGGAAATTTCGACCACCTGGGATTCTTCAACGTGCGCCCATATCTGAGCACATGGGTCTACATCACTTTCGCCTCCATCTAAAATGCAACCGCCACCGCCGGGATTCGATCCTGCGACCCGCGGGTCAGCAGCCGAGTACCTTATCCACAAGGCCACTGCGGCGGGGCTTTCCCTCTACGCCTGACGTCCTCACTTGGGTACAGGAGTTTTTCTCGCTGTGACGTGGTAACGCAGACGCTTGGCGGACGGAAGTTTGATTTTCTTCTTTTTTCCTTTTATGAGGCGCACATTTAATGGTGTGCGTCGATGCAGATAACACGGGAAGACAGCATCCTGCCTAGAGTTGACGAGAAAAAAAAAAAAGTTGTTCCGGGACTCGAACCCGAAACTACCGCCTTTCCGAGTCACGCATCGTTCTATCACCTGAGTAAACCGGGAATTCCGAACGATCGAGCGCCAGGGCGCGTTGATCGACAAGTCGGAGACCTGAGTAGTGAATATTCATATTGCAACAACTCTATTACGCATGATAATCGTGTGGTAATCTGCAGACAGACAGACAGCCAGCCAGACAGCCAATCAATCAATCAATCAATCAATCAATCAACCAGTCAGTCAGTCAGTCAATCAATATTATTATTATTATTATTGGCATCCACTTTATCATTATTCATATCTCATTATGACAACTATAGCGCGAACACACGGAACAAAGTGAGAAGGCGCTGCCAAGCTGTCACAATGAATCTATACCAACTAGCGCGCTTATCAACAACTTCGTAATAATTTATCTATTATAGTCCAACAACCCTTAGCTATACACGTCTCTCATTCGTGAATTTCCACCTTCTGGTGTTCCTTAACGTTCACTGACGGTATAAGGGCCTCTACAATTTTCTTTACACCGAAACGCAACCGCCGTAGCCGGATTCGAACCCACGACCTTCTCGTCCGCAGCCGAGTACCAAAGCCACTGTTCCACCGAGGCGCACAAAAAATACTTACACCCCTATACTCTGTCGCCTATATATCACTACCCGTACCCGTACCAAAATGCATGCAATCACAGTAAACAAAAAATAATAAAAAAGTGGATTTATTTGACACGAACTGGTCGCTGCTGGTAGCAAGCCACGAGAATCAAGAAGATAATAGGGAGTTTTAGAATGGCGCACCGCGAGCCCTTGCGGTGCGGTCGCTGCTACTGCGCATGCGTCGTAACGCGAGTCGGCGTTCGCGGACCGCACGCAGGAAATCAGAAATTGCGTGCGGCGGATTGCGGCCTCGCGTGTGGCCCGCAAGCGCTGGTTTCGACGAGGCTACGGTGTCGCTGCGATCGTGCGTTGCGGTTTGCAGCAGGACAAACGCTATTCTAAAACTCGTATGGCACCCGCTACGCCCGCAATGCTTGCAAACGGTATTCTAAATCGATAGTATACTGCCCAGTGGGAGGAGCCTGTCTTGCGTATCCCCGCCCATCAGACCGGGATTACCGAGAGGGCTGAAGATGTCTCTCAGGTTCAGGGACCGCCTGACCAGGATACCGCCTATACCAAAGGTGAATCAGCGTGTTCGCAAACACGGAGAAGTATATAGGCCGATCGAAAATTGGGTGAGTTAATTCGGATTCACTGCTCGAAAATGTGCGAAAAAAATGGTCAGAAAAGAGAGGCGAAAACACATGACTGAGAGAGAGAGAGAGAGAGAGAGAGAGAGAGAGAGAGAGAGAAATATTTGTTCAAGCAGAACTCACATTTACAGAACGCAAACACGGTATCATCACCCGTCATGACGGCCGATAACGATACTCCTGCATCTGCTTGTCCGTGTTTCCTTTAGCGCTGTTTTACCTATGGATACGTACAGATAGAACCACACTTGTCTAGAGCAGCGCCAGCTATAGCTGTCGACGCTGTTTTTGCCCCCGCGGTTTCAACCACACGTTATAGCTACACGCTTCCGATCAAGCTTAAATTACAGTACAAGGGCCTATAGCACGTAGTATGACCATGTTTGGTATCGTTACGGCGTCGGTCTTTACATATTTCTGCAGAAAACGGCAGCGGCCGGTTCGGAGTTAAAGACAAGTGCGATTATATATGTACCTGTACAAACTGGCTCGCATTCAGACGTGTCACGAAAAAAAAGAAGAAGACCCACTGGTCGTACAGTAAAGTTTCTACTCACTTCTTAGGCAGAGGACAGTTTTCAAGTGACGAAAAGCGCTGCCCACTGGGTGCACCTGTTTACCCCGACGTCGCCGTCACGCCGCGGTCACGCTGCGAAGCTCGATATCCATGATACCGCGATATGATGGGGCGCTCCACGTCCGGGATGTGTACTGCCCGAATAGAATGAGTCCCCGCCCGAGGCCTGGCTTCAAGTCCTGCGCGGATAGTCGTGAGAAGACACGTGATTGACTGCACGCTATCGGCAAAAAAAATAATAGAAAGAAGAAACAAACAAGTCTAAGGCAGTATCGTTTTTTTTTTTTTTGCCACACGGGCGTTGACACGTTGCTTTCTCCGGGAAACGCACGCGGGTGAGTATCGAAACTACGGTGTGGGCTGCGCACAGCGGTCGCTTCGCAAGTGTTTTCCACGCAGAGGAACTTCAAGTTTTTCCATGCAGAAAACCCACACGCAAGTCCCTTCGGGGGGGGGGATGGAAGTGCAAGAATATGCGGAACTTTAAATGACTTTTGTGTTGTCTTTTGATTATGTCTGTTCTCGGGCTAGGTGGCGGAGGGTTTCATTGAAAAGGGGAGGGGGCAGGGGTTCTTGTGCGATATGTTTTGATCCTGCTTTCTTAAGAAAGCAGGATCTCTTGAATTCAAGAGAAATGGGAGGCAAGAGGTTTGACAGGAAGGGAAGGGGGGGGGGGAACCCACGACAAGTGAGCGCCTTTGAGGGTTGTGGAGGGGACTTAAGCCGTTTGTTCTGACCATGGTTCACCTTAGTGTGTGTGTGGGGGGGTGAAAAGCAGTAGGTCAGGTGAAAATTCCCGGGGCTGACTCCCCCCCCCCCTTCTAAACCTCCCGCTGGAGGCACCCCTGCATCTACGTCACCGTCCGAGGAACGTTGGAGCAAACGAATTCACGAGACCGTCACGTTGTGCAACTCGACACGACGCAAGAAAGAAGTGGGTATGTGTCATGTTCCATAGTTTCTTAAGTGACAGCCTGGAGACGACGACGACATGACAGCTGTGGATACCGAAACTACGGATCTCACTCACAATGGTGACTACAATCGGCGGCTATACGGCCGTGGCATGTTAAATCCAGGCGATTTTTTTTACTTCTGCCAAGTGAGAGATCCTAGGTGATCTCATGTTTCACGCGAAGGGCAAATCGCCGTGTAGCTAAACGCTATTATTTCGCTCGGCGCAGTCGCCAATATTTGACATCTTTTATGTAGTGTTGCGAAGCGCGCCTCCGACGACGTTACGAAGGGCGCCACGAATCTCACCGCTGCAACCACTGTTTCGAAAAACGGCGACGCCAACACGGTCCCGAAGGCGCCACTGCTTCGAACTCCGCCGGGAAGGTCACCAGCCATTTGGTAGCGTAGGTTTCTCAACTCGCGACTGCTTGTGCGCAGAGCTGATAGACGAGCGGATGAGACGACGGTGAGTTACACAAGGTTTATGTACAGCATATATACAGAGGCATTACAAATACGGCACTGGGGCCGACAGCTTAGAGACCCGAAGAGCCGAGCTCTCCTCTCTAACACATAGGTCTGCTCTCAAATGGGTCGGCTGCTCGCGACGCGCCGCAGGGCTTCTTTTATATGCACCGGGTGGATTCTTTGAATAACCAAATGTCCAACCAGAAGCGCCGCTGGTCGTGAGGTCAGAATCCTCCAATGGGGTCGCCGCTGGGCCACGTCATTCTTTCTCCTGCAGGTGGCTGCACCCAAGGACGAGTGATGTCGCCAGGCATTGCGTCAGACCCGCCAGACAGGAAGGCGCCGGTTGCTTGCTCGACGGGCTCGCTTGCTGAGGTGACTCACTGCACGTGCGCGACAGAAAGGCGCCGTCGCGTGTTGACGCCGTTGAGTTGTTCATCACGTCAGGCGGGCTCGCGTGCTGGCCTTGACACAGATTTCCTTTTTTTCCGAGGCATGGACGTTCGCTGCGGACTCGCAGGCATAACAGCGCCCCCGCCAGACAACGCGCGGGAAAGACGAGCTGCTTCCACGGGGCTCGGATGTCAGGTGCACTCGTTCGCCAGGTCCCTCCAGGTTCGCCTCCAGGGCCATGGGGAGAATGCAGCTCCAGACTCTGTTCCGGGAACACATACCATTCTTGAGGACGGATCCCAACTCCACTGGCTTGTCGCCACAACTTGCCGGCCGGCTTCGTTCGTCTCTGACGATCCTTGGTTTCAGCACTTGTCGATGGTTCTGCAACTTGTCAAGAACGGATCGACAACAGACAGCACACGACACAAGCAAGTGCCCTCGGTCACCCGACAGAACACCAGACAAAGTATAGTACAACATATACCTAGCTACGCGTCTATCGGAATTTCGTTCCTTCTACATCAAGAGGCACATGTGGGATACAAGACTCTTAAAATAAGAACTCAGTTTTTTACACGTACAACAACGTGACGAAACAAAATAGAACATAAAGTTGGCTCCTTGAGCTCATTCTGGACGAGAGCACTCAGCTAAGGCCGTGATGAGGACAAAATTTTGCCCCGAATCGCCAGCGAGAAACCGAAAGGTGGAGAAGGTACTAACTAAACGCACGGCTCAATGCGTCTGCGTTAGCGTTTAGCTTTCCTTTTTCGTAGCGAACGTCAAAGTTGTGCTCTTGGAGTATCATGCTCCACCTCAGTAACCGGCCACTTTTAGGCGACATGTTATTTAACCAGGTTAGAGGACAGTGGTCCGTTTCAACCACAAACCTCGAACCGGAGACATAACAAGCTAGCTTTTGAACGGCCCACACGAGGCAAGCGCATTGCTTTTCAGAGGTACTGTACGCCTCTTCCCTGCCGCTGAGTTTTCGACTTAAATACAAAACTGGCCTTTCGTTACCAGCACTGTCTTCCTGGCACAGTACAGCTCCCATGCCGCGATCACTCGCGTCGCATTGAATCACAAATCTCTTAGAGAAATCGGGTGCCATGAGAACAGGCTTTTCGCTTAGGGCCTGTTTTAGCTGCCAAAACGCATTCTCCTTTTCTGAGTCCCATACTACTTTAACCGGCTCGGATTTTCGAAGTCCGTCAGTTAGAGGGTTGGCAATGCTAGAGTAATTTTGCACGTAATGCTGATAGTATCCCGCCAGGCCCAAGAATGCCCTTATCTCAGATTTTGTGGTTGGTTTTGGATAGTTCACGACAGCGGCTACCTTAATTTCTGAAGGTCTACGCCGGCCACGCCCCACAACGTGCCCCAGGTAAGACACCTCGCCACACCCTAGGTGACATTTAGTAGGTTTCACGGTAAGGCCAGCCTCTTTCAACCTGTTCAGCACGACGCGTAAATGCTCGACATGTTCTTCCCAGTTGTTGGAGAAGATGGCGACGTCGTCAAGATACGGCAGAGCGAACTCGGAGAGGCCTTTAAGAACGCGGTCCATTAAGCCTGAAAAACAAAAGGGTGCATTTTTCAATCCAAAGCTTAGCTTAAGTGGACGATACGTTCCAAATGGAGAAACAAATGTGGCATAGCGGCTAGCACGCTCTGTAAGGGGAACTTTCCAATAACCTCGCACTAGGTCTAACGTGGAACTTATAGCTGGACTGTGACACAGTTTCCACCCTCTCCTCTAGGTTTGGTATCGGGTAAGTTTGGTCTCGAGTTATTGTGTTAAGACGCCGGTAATCGATGCATGGCCTCGGATCTTTTCCTGGCACCTGAACCAATATTAGAGGGGCTGTATAGTCACTCTCGCCCGGTACTATGACTCCCAACTCCAGCATTTTATCGATCTCCCCTTTCATGATCTGCTTTTGAACGGGGGAACAACGATACGGCTTGCTACGGATTGGCTCCTCATACGTTAGCTCGATATCGTGCTCGATCACCATCGTGTTTCCGGGACGGTCCGAAAACACGTCTTGAAACTCGGAAACAATCCTTCTCAGGTCCTCCTTCTGGACTTCACTTAACCTAGGCTCTAGGTTCAACTGCTCCAAAATTACCTCCGATCCCCTTCCGATTACATCACTAGAACTCAAAATTTCTTCTCCCTCTTCCTCTGAAGCATTCAACAGCAGATTTACGACCGCTTGACGTTGAACATATGGTTTCATCAAGTTACTGTGGTAAATTTTGTTCGGCCACCTTCCTAATTTCACTTCATAATTGGTATCAGAAAGCTTCGATATTACTTTGGCGGGCCCTTCCCAATGAACCTCAAGCTTGTTCTTTTTGGACGGCCGCAGAAGCATTACTTGACTACCAACTTCAAATGTGCGCTTCGCTGATTTGTCGTAGTACTCCTTCGACAACACTTGTGCAGCCTTCATGTGGCTTTCCACAAGATCTTTCGTTTTTCCAAGCCTCTGAAGGTGGTCTAAAACATACGCAACTACATTAGGGTCCTCATCGAATCTCTCCCAGGACTCGCGTAGCATTCGCAATGGTGGTCTCAAACTCCTGCCATACACAAGCTCTGCAGGGCTAAAACCAGTGCTGTCATGAAGAGCTGATCTCAAAGCGAACATAGCGGGAGGAATACACGCTTCCCAGTCGCATTTATGCTCGTAGCAGGGAGCTCTCAGTATCCGTTTCAGAACGGAATGCATACGCTCTACCGGATTAGATTGCGGGTGACGGATCGAGCTGTGCACTACTTTTATTCCACATTTATCCATAAAGGTACAGATAAGGCAGCTGGTGAAGACACTACCATTGTCGCATTGGATTTCAGAAGGAAATCCGACGCGTGCAAATATAGATAGCCGTTCATCCACGACATGAGGAGAATTGAGCTCCTTAAGTGGTATCGCTTCCCGAAATTTTGTGGCTACACAGAGAGCCGTCAGGATGTACCGACAACCTTGCCTTGACTCTGGCAATGGCCCGACTATATCAATTACTAGGCGCCGAAAAGGTTCTGTGATAATTGGCACAAGCTTCATGGGTGCCTTCCACTTGTCCGTGGATTTCCCCGCTCTCTGACAAGTGTCGCATGAGCGTACAAAGTCTTCGATATCCTTCCAGCATTTCGGCCAATAAAACTCAAGGGAAACTCTAGCCTTGGTTTTTTTTATGCCGAGATGCCCTGCCCATGCGTTTTCATGCGCCAGTTCCAATAGTTGGCGACGATACTTTTGTGGCACCAAGAGCTGCTCATACTTGCGACCTTGCGCATTTGTGTAGCTCCGATACAAAACCCCTGCTTTCTCAAAAAAAGAAACATTCTTTCTCTTTTTTCCCAAGTTTACGCTTTCCATTAGCACTTTAACCGAGAGGTCCTCACGCTGCTCTCGAATGAGCGTTTCTCGATCAACCCTAGACAGCTCACTCCAACTTTCCGCTACAGGCGAGAGCGTTGCAGCCCTCTCGCTCTGATTCAATGGCGCCATGTCGTCTCCCCCTGCTACGGAAACCGCGCCGGTCGCTTCGGCGACGGGCCGCTCGCGTGACTGCTCACATGACTCACGCGGAAAATTTTCTCTCTGAGGTGCCGTCGACCCGCCGACAAGGTCACTTGAGAGTTCACCGCATTGAACAAGATCAAGCTCCTGCGAAAGCTTCCGCGCTTGCGATCGCGTGAGGGCCATGTACGCTAAGTACATGGCCCTCACGCGATCGGGAAGCGCGGCAGACAGCCGCTTCGGTGCGAAGCTTACCGAACGCGCCTTCAATGACAACCGTAGCGAATGGTAAGCAAGCACTCTACTCCTCGGCGACTTGCCTGATCCACGCGCATTCTCCTGTAAAGTCATCCGGAGACACCAATGAAGGATGGACAACATCCATGGTTGCCGCTGAGTCACGAAGTGCTCGACACGTTTTCCCATTGACACTGATTTCTTGGATATACGGCTCTAACAACCGCCTGTTCTTTTCCGATTCTCGGATTGTTGCAAAAGCAAACTTTTGCTTACGGTTTATCGCGACGTGTCCTTCCTTTTTGCAGTTGTAGCAGATTCGCGGCTTCCGTTTGTTTTCCTATTCTCGGATAGTTGCAAACTTTTGCTTAGAGTTTATCGCGATGTGCCCTTCCTTTTTGCAGTTGTAGCAGATTAGCGGCTTCCGTGATTCAAACGCCCGTGTGGTATCAGTGCGTTGTTTAGGAACCTCACTCGATTTCTCCGCTTCCGTTTGCCCTTCCCCTACAGCGTCCTTCGTAAGAGACGGGTCCTTCTTAATATTACGGTGCGGAGCGGGTTTCCGTTGATCAGGTTTCTTTGAAAAGCCCTCTTTCCTTTCATCCTTTTCAACGCGCACTGCCCTGCTATGCAACTTTCGGCGAATATAATACTCCTCAGCTAACTCTGCTGCCTTGCTTAGCTGTACTTCACCAAGTTTGTCCTGCAGCCAAAGTTTGACATCCTTCTCGATGCAGCGGTAGAATTGCTCAAATGCAACGCATTCCACCACTTTATCTCGGTCGTCATAAACACCTTCGCCCTTGAGCCATTCAATTAAATCGGCTTTAAGACGAAACGCGAAGTCAACGTGTGACTAATTCCCCTTTTTAGCATACCGGAACCTTTGCCTGAAAGCCTCGGGTGACAACTTATAACGTCTCAAGAGCACTTCCTTAACCTCGTCATAGCTCTCAAACGCATCCCTCGACAAGCAAGTTATCGCGTCGGACACTTCGCCGGGAAGAAGAGCTAACAGGTTCTGCGCCCGAAGAGACCGCTCCAAAGCGTTTCGCTCACAGACGTGTTCAAACTTGACGAGATACTTCGCCATGTCCTCGCCTACTACGAACGGTGGCAGTTGGTCCCGAATTCTATAACCGCTGACCTGAACCGTCGGAGAAGCTACGCTAGGCGCCTACGAACACTGTAGGATTGCCAATTCTATTCGTTTAAACTCGAGGCGCTCCTGTCTCTCGGCCTCCTCGCGCTCGCGACGTTCGCGCCTTTCAGCTTCTTCACGTTCGCAAACTTCTCGCCTTTCAGCCTCCTCGCGGCACGCTTTGATATCCGCCCAGGACTTCCTCAGCCGACACTCCTTCATTCTTCATGATCTCAAGGATCGCTTGCTTTCGTCTCGCACGGCCCAAAGTAATGCCGAGTTCCTCACAAATTTCGATGTGTTCCTTCACTTTAAGGTTCTCCATCGTTCACACTAGCCTCTTGCTGTTTGCGCTGTTAAGAATCTACTTGCCGTACCCACTATAAGCCTACTAGCAAGACGCGCAAGTAATTTTTAACACTCCCGTGTTCACACCCTCCGCATTAACTTTGGTTTCAAACGCTTCGACTTGGCTTGAAACGATCAAAGCTCACTCTAATGCTTCACACAGCCCTTCTCTAAACTACTATAACCTGTGCTAGAGTAGTCTGGTGAACTGAGGGAAAATATCAGGCACTCACCGCATCGATGTCGCAGACGCCGGAAAATCCCGAAGCTGCCAACCACTGTTGCGAAGCGTGCCTCCGACGACGTTACGAAGGGCGCCACGAATCTCACCGCTGCAACCACTGTTTCGAAAGACGGCGACGCCGACACGGTCCCGAAGGTGCCACTGCCTCGAACTCCACCGGGAAGGTCACCAGCCGTTTGGTAGCGTAGGTTTCTCAGCTCGCGACTGCTTCTGCGCAGAGCTGATAGACGAGCGGACGAGACGACGGTGAGTTAAACAAGGTTTATGTACAGCATATATACAGAGGCGTTACAAATGCGGCACTGGGGCCGACAGCTTAGAGACCCGAAGAGCCGAGCTCTCCTCTCTAACACATAGGTCTGTTCTCAAATGGGTCTGCTGCTCGTGACGCGCCGCAGGGCTCCTTTTATATGCACCGGGTGGATTCTTTGAATAACCAAGTGTCCAACCAGAAGCGCCGCTGGTCGTAAGGTCAGAATCCTCCAATGGGGTCGCCGCTGGGCCGCGTCATTCTTTCTCATCGAATCTGGAGAGGCTGCGCTGCAGGTGGCTGCACCCAAGGACGAGTGACGTCGCCAGGCATGCGTCAGACCCGCCAGACAGGAAGGCGCCGGTTGCTTGCTCGAGGGGCTCGCTTGCTGAGGTGACTCACTGCACGTGCGCGACAAAAAGGCGCCGTCGCGTGTTGACGCCGTTGAGTTCATCGCGTCAGGCGGGCTCGCGTGCTGGCCTTGACACAGATTTCCTTTTTTTCCGAGGCATGGACGTTCGCTGCGGTCTCGCAGGCATAACAGTAGCTACGACACCGCTATGTATTGTATGTAATTAGCTCTTAAAGCATACAGCCTTCTTTTTTTTGCCTTTCAACGTGGATCAACGAGCAGATACACGCGTTTTGCTGTTGGTGGCAAGCCTCTCTAAGTCAGGAGATACGGCGACTTCTAACGGAATCAGCCGATACACGGTTATTTCTTTACTGTTTCAGCGATTTCAGTGTGGATGCTCAAACTATTCGCCGATACGAAATCTATTCGGAAGGCTAGGTAGAAATAATTTTTACATTAATGAGCCACTCTACACCTGCGCTGATCAGCTCGTCAACGAAGGTTTCACTGGGCGCCGTCATAAGCCCCCCCCCCCCCTCTCGGGCTGTTGGTAACATGCGTGACCCTCCATATCAAAAATGCAGGGCCGAAGCTGTGATCTCACCTTTTCTGCTCCCGTGCAACGGCCCAGAAACAAGGGGATCCTCCTCTCTGTTTAAAAGGTCTGTACGGCTTCACTTGTATAGTACCATGTATACTTGGTTCTATTCAACGAACCCCGCAGGGGCGCCTGCGCAAGTAGGCGTTTGGTGTGCAGCGACACCACGGACCCGAGCTAGCGGGGGAGTTCTGACTCTCTCCCACGCCTAGCCGTGCGCGGCTTTGCCGTGTCCGGGGAAAAGGGGATCCTGGGGGTTTAGCCGACGCCGGGTGATCGGACCTTTAAGGCCCCCCGGCAGAGGCAACACACCCCTTTGGCCCCGGCTTCACGTAGACGGCACCCCTGTGCTAACCCACCTAGGGGAAACCGGCAGTCGCCTTTTCCTATCTCTCTCCTCTCTCATCTTCGTCTTTATCTCCTAATTTTTATCTATCCTGTCATCTGCTATCTTCCGTTTACTTCCAAATTTCCTGGCGGCAAGGGTTAACCTTGTGTAGTTACCCAACCTTGGGTAGTTATATCTGGTTATAGCGGCGATGTATGACCGGCGCCTTCAAGTGTTCTACCTTGTAGCGTCCCCCTGTTGGGCTCGGTGGTGGGTGGTCACCATCGCTGCCGAACATGAAATGCACCACATGGCAAAATCTTTCCCCCTTCTCAATGATCGGTCCCTGAAAAGGAACCGCACCGATGAAAGCTCCAAACGAACCGGAAGCGATTGTGACCACTTCCCACGCTTTCTAGTCATACACTCTCTGGCAGATAACGTCTCTGTTGCAGGACTGTCGGTTTTCCTGATAGCTAAAACCCTTGCTAACCTAATAGGCAAAAAGTACGACACAAAGAAACTGTCATCCGGTGATCTTCTTGTTGAAGTAAGCCAGAAACAGCACGCAAACACCCTCCTTAAACAGAAGCAGTTCGCCCACCTAGACGTGTCTATCACCCCCCATCGCAGCCTTAACACTGTTCAAGGCGTCATTTCACAACGTGATCTGATGCGAGAAACTGGAGCTGACCTCCTTGAAGGCTTTCGAGAGCAAGGCGTAGTCGCCATCCGTCGGATAACCATCAGGCGAAACAATGAAGAAAAACTGCTCCATCCTGCCAGAATCCATGAAAGCTGCGTTCCTTCACTGCAAAGTCCGCCCCTACATACCCAACCCTAGAAGGTGCTACAAATGCCAGAAATACGGACATGGGTTGAACACCTGTCGCGGAAAACAAACATGTGCAAAATGTGGTGATCATGAGCACCCAACGGAGAGCTGTACTTCCACGCAAACAGAGTGCCCTAACTGTCACGGGCCACACGCAGTGTACTCGCGGACATGTGAAATTTTCAAAAAGGAAAAGGAAATCATCCAGATAAAAGTAATGGAAAACATCACATTCTCTGAAGCCCGGAAGAAGGTGTCGCTCTTCTCCGGAACAACGTACGCTGGCGCAGCGCGCCGGGGGGCTGGGCGGCGTCTAGCAACGGTGGGCACGCAGTACAGCTTTGCTGATGCGTGCACATCTCGGCCCGCCACCAAGCAGCCGCAAACTGCACCAACGTTCGAAGTCTCACAGATTCACCTCCATCAGACCTCGGAGACAAAACAGACAATCCAAACCCCGCAGGTCAACCTCCGTGAGACCTTGGGGACGACGCAGACAACTGAGAGGGCACCTGTCCCTCTTGAAAAACCTCAGTCAGCCTCCGAGTGTTCACAGGGGGCAATGGATGTGACACCGGCGTCCCCAGCGTCTCCGATGCTCACGGAATCCATCCTAGTGAAGCGAAGCCCAACAGAACGCCTCAGAGGGAAGAAACACCCTCCTGTCCAAGCGCCTGACAAACGCGGCGAAGTCTGAATAACCCTCCTACCTTTTTTCCTTCTTAAAAATGGCTGCCGAGAGTATCATCTACTGGAACTGCTGAGGTCTACTGAAGAACCTGGATGACATTTATGAAATACTTGCGCAACACCAACCTAACATACTTTGCCTGCAGGAGACACACTTAAACTCAACACACACTAACTTTCTAAGAAGATATGCGGTATACCGAAAGGACAGGCATGGCACTGCCCATTCATCCGGCGGTGTCGCTATCGTGGTGCAGAAAGCACTTCCGTCCTAAAACCTCACTCTGGTTACCGACTTAGAGGCAGTGGCAATACGAACCCTTATCTTTGGACGAATGACAACTGTGTGCTCATTATATATCCCTCTAGACTACCACCTGTCTACTAAAGAGTTTGAAACTTTAGTCGACCAGCTCCCGCATCCATTCCTCTTGGTTGGAGATTTTAATGCGCACAACCCCCTATGGGGGTGCATAAGAACAGATTCTCGAGGCTTTTTAATCGAAAACTTCCTCTTGTATTCCGGCTCCTGTATATTTAACAAAAAAGAACCAACGTACTTTAACGCAGCGTGCAACTCATACACAGCCATAGATCTTGCTATCGGCTCCCCTTCACTCATGGCAACGACAGATTGGTCTGTTATTCATAACCTCTATCGAAGTGATCATTTTCCTGTCTGCCTAAAACACACAGGAAGTACAAGTAAGACGACTACAAATGTATTCAGGTTTAGAGAACAGGATGCTGACTGGACGAAATTCCGAGAACTTACAGAACTTTCGCGTTCTTCTATTAAAAACCTAGACATTGATGACTGTGAAGCATTGGTCGTACTTCATATTATACAGGCCGCGGAGCGATCGATCCCACAGACATCTGACAAGACGCGAAACAAGCAACGGCCCTGGTGGAATGCGGAGTGCAAAAAAGCTCGCGAGAACCAAACAAAGCTTGGTCGAAATTTCGCAGGTACCCGACAGCTGACAACCGGATGAATTTCAAGCGTGCAAAAGCAAATTGTAGGCGTATCCGACGAGAATCAAATAAGCAGAGCTGGCAGTCCTTTCTCTCGTCAGTTAACTCCTACACTGATACGCATAGGGTGTACAACAGAGTAAGAGCACTTCAAGGCACAACACTCATCCGGTCCCTCTCGTCAGTACTGCGGGTGATACGCTGGAACACCAGGCAGATGCCATAGGCCACCATTTTGAGTACATCTTCAGCTCAGCACAATATACAGACTCATTTAAACGACACAAGCTTGCTGAGGAACGTAAGCCTGTCCGCGATAGAAGGCCGTCTGCTGGAGGCTACAATACTCTGTCTACCATCGACGAATTGAATGCAGTGCTGGCAACATGTGGCACTCAGCTGCAGGCCAAGACAAGATTACATATGGCATGCTGAAACACTTACACGAACACACGCTTGATGTCATTCTCTTACTGTTCAACAGCGTATGGTCCTCTGGGCGTCTACCCAAGGCCTGGAAAGAGGCAGTTATAATACCCATCCTCAAACAAGGAAAAGAAGCCACACTTGTCGCTAGTTATAGGCCTATCGCCCTGACCAGCTGCTTGTGCAAGGTATTTGAAAAAATGGTAAACCGCCGCCTCATGTATTACCTTGAATATAATGGCCTCCTTGACCGTCGTCAAGCTGGATTCAGATTTGGCCGGTCGACAGCTGACCAACTCGTAGCATTCGAATCCTACGTCACGGATGCCTTCATTCACAAACAACACGGCCTTTCTGTATTTTTCGACTTGGAGAAGGCTTATGACACGACATGGCGTTATGGCATTCTCCGTGACTTGCAATCTCTTGGAGTGTCAGGGAACATGCTGAATACAATTCAAAGCTACCTCTCTGAACGTACGTTCGTGGTTCGTGTTGGAAATGTCCTTTCAAGGCGGTTTACGCAGGAAAATGGTGTCCCCCAAGGTGGCGTACTTAGTTGCACACTATTCATCGTAAAAATGAACTCCATGAACACTATACTGCCTAAAACAATTTCCTACTCTGTATATGTGGATGACATTCAGATCAGCTTCAAATCGTGCAACCTAGCCATCTGCGAACGTCAGATTCAGTTGGCAGTAAATAAGCTCTCAAACTGGTCAGACAAATATGGTTTTAAGTTTAACTGTGACAAGACTGTCTGCCTACTTTTTTCAAAACTACGTGGCTTAAGGCCATCCCCCAACATTTGAATGAACGGACACACCATTGCTACTAAGAAGGATCATAAATTTCTAGGTGTTGTGATGGATGAAAAGCTCAGCTTTGTCCCACACATCAAGCAGCTGCGATTGAAATGCTTGAAAGCCTTGAACTTGCTCAAGATTCTCTCGCATCAGTCATGGGGTACAGATCGTGACTGTCTATTAAACCTTCTCAGTAGTGTAGTGCTCTCACGTATTGATTATGGCTCGGTTGTGTACGAATCAGCATCGAGATCCGCACTTAAGATGCTCGACTCAGTGCATCACCATGGACTTCGTCTGGCTAGTGGTGCTTTCCGAACCAGCCCAATAGCCAGCCTGTATGTTGAGACAGATCGGTGGTCATTAGAACGACGACGGCAGTTCAGAAGCATCAAGTATGCAACCAAGGTGCTCTCCCATGTCGACCACCCATCTCGCGAGCTATTGCAGGATACATCAAACACCCACCTCTTCTTGAGGCGACCATCAGCTACGCCAACGTATCCCATCAGAGTGGACTCAAACTTTGAAAATCTTCATATACCCGTCTCCAATCTTCAACTAAGTTCCCACAAGGACACTGTGGCACCATGGGAAATGCGAGCTATCAATTGCGACTTGTCTTTCCTAGAGGTAGGAAAGCATGACCTCCTAGTCGCAATCGATCAGCATTTTATGTACTCGCAGGCAAAATACAGGTGTGCTGAGTACTACACTGATGCTTCCCAGTCCTCGGCCGTTGCATGTGCTGCATACGGCCCAGCGTACTCTGAATCTGCAACAATGAATGAACATAGCAGCATATTTACTGCTAAGTGCAATGGCATACTGCTAGCTATAAGGCACATCTTAAAGAAGAAAGAACCAGCCTCCATCATACACACATATTCCCTCAGTGCAGTGACTGCGTTGTCTTCCGCTAAGACACATAAAAATCCAGTGACTAATACCCTTCTAAACTGCCTCATGTCAGCCTACAGATCCAACCTGAAAATCACGCTATGCTGGATTCCGGGACACTGCAACATAGCTGGCAATGAGGCAGCGGACCGACTTGCGAAGTCCGCTGCACTCCGCCCAACAGTAGACGTAGTCGTCATCCCATATGAGGACTTGAGGCCGCTAACCAGAAACCGAATGCGTAAGCAATGGCAAGAGGAATGGAACGCAGCAATTGAAAACAAATTGCACACAGTAAAGCCAAGAATAGGTAGATAGGCTCTTGAAAAACGTAACAGGCATCAAGAGGTTGCACTGTGCAGACTCAGGATCGGTCATACACATGCAACACACTCGCACCTTTTAAGCAACTCTCCTGCACCGTGTTGTGAAAAATGTGGTGACGTGCTATCTGTCGTTCACGTTTTAATTATGTGCCCGTACCTTGAACCACAAGGACTGCATCACTTTTTAATGCTATACAAATGCCACATACCGCCCCACCCTTTATTTTTTCTTGGGGACGATCCCATGTTTCCCATAAAAGTAGTTTTAAAGTTCTTAGCTGATGTTGGATTCCTGCACTTAATTACATATTCTCACTAATCTCAGCCCTCTCTCAATCCTGAGAGAACCACTGAGACTTCTTTACCAAATGTCATGCAGCACGCACTTCTTGTCCTGACAAGGACCACTGCCGCCACTGCGTGACTTTTTTAAAACCCATAGGTTTAGACCATTTTAAACTCATCACACATAGTCATTACACTTAAGTTTAATCCATATGCCCCACTCTTTTATTCTTGCCACCCTGAGATTTTTTTCTATATTTGAACCAACGAAAAACCCTGTGTTTGGCGCTCTTTGGCCTGAGTTGCCCTTGCGCCACTAAAATCTACCATCATATTCATCATCATCATCATCTATTCAACGAAGGTCTGTACGGCTTCACTTGTATAGTACCATGTGTACTTGGTACTATTCAACGGAGCAGAGACCTGGAGACTAACCGGAGGGTTCAGCTTAAATTGAGGACGACGCAGCAAGCAATGGAAAAAAATGATAGGTGTAACCTGAGACAAGAAGAGAGCAGAGTGGATTAGGGAACAAACGGGGGTTAAGGATATCATAGTTGAAATCAAGAAGAGGAAATGGACATGGGCCGGGCATGTAGCACGTAGACAGGGCCCCACTGGTCATTAAGGGTAACTAACTGGATTCCCAGAGAAGGCAAGCCAGTTAGGGGGAGACAGAAGGTTAGGTGGGCAGATGAGATTAAGAAGTTTGCTGGTATAAATTGGCAGCAGCGAGCACAGTACCGAGAAAACTGGCGGAACATGGGAGAGGTTTTTGTCCTGCAGTGGACGTAGTCAGGGTGATGATGATGATAATGTACTTGGTACCTAGCGTGGCTATTGGAGCTGTTCTATACAACAGGCACCAACATACGAGTGGTGCAAAAGCTTACGGGGAGAAAAAGTGCGTGCTGTACAGTGATTACAACTGAAGGCATATATAACGGCACCTTTCTTGCGCGTTCGAAGAAAGAGAGCGATAGATGGAAGGAGACAAAGTACAACATTGCACTGCTAGAGCGGATAGTGAGAATAATAATATCTGTCGTTTCACACGTCCCAAAAGCATATGATATGATCGTGAGAGACGCCGTGGTGATTGGCTTCGGTGAGCTCGACCACCTGGTGTTCTTTAACGTGCACCTAAACATAAGAACACGGCCCTGAAGAATTTGGGCCTCCGTCAAAAATGCAGCCGCCGCAGCCGGGATTCGATCCCGTGACCTTCGGGCCAGCAGCAAAGCACCGTAGCGACTGTTCTATTTAGTCCGACTAGGTGGACTATATAGAAAGAAACATTTAAAAAAAAAACGGCGATTGAAAGTCGCGAAAGTTTGTGGGATAGTGCTTTCGAAACAGTGTTTTGAAATTACAAAAACGAGAAAGAAATCTTAAGGACACAAAAAAATAACAAGTGAGAACAAGTACTGCATTCTTTTTCATTTCAATCGCAGTTAAATTTATTTCAAACCAAGCGAGCTACACCTTTTGTAAAAAAAAAAAAACTTAGTTGGAACGTAAACGGTTAAAGAAATAGAGCGGATCTGCACGTTACGCTGCCGCAACATTGGAACTATCGCGTCGTAAGAGGAAGTTGTATGCGGAACTTACCCGGTCGAAACGGACATTGCACACACGCTGCACGCGATACACAACCACCGTACGGATGGCACGCTCGATGACTCAGGCAATGAACCGTTACTCGTCGCGTATAACCCACCCAAGATATGCAGAGAATGCCGAGATTATGTCGCGGTACAAGCAGGGGTGGATATAGCCACTCATATTAGGGATGGGGGAGGGGAAGTCGTTCAAATTAAAAAGCCAGAGTAGATGGTGGAACAGGGTACTGACTATCGGTTTGCAGTTGTTGCTATCATCTCAATTAAAACACCACCAGAGCATAAATGCTGCTCATTTGTCGCTCTAATCTCTCCTAATTGACGATGGATGAGGACGACAGGCACCCAAGGGTTGAGAATGGGGCATAGGATTTCTTCTTTTTTTGTGTGTGAGCGTGTGTGCGGGGGGGGGGGGGGCTGAGCGATCGCCATTACTCCCCATCCGGACCCGCTACTGGGTATGAGCTATAAACCAATTTCGGTGTGCAGGTTAGTTTCGCTGCATGCACTAAGGTAATGCAAGGAAAGTTGCAGCGACAGCGTCAGCCGAAGCTCGCAGTAGGGCAGGGTGGAGGGGTGAAACTGGTGATGGAGTGATAATTTTCGTTTTGGCATCTAAGCTGATCGTTCCTTGTTAGTCGATCGTAGAAAACAATCATCTTAACGGGTTTGACCCACAGAATGTGGGTAAATACCCCCACTGAACGCTGGTTCAATAAAAAAGGAAGACAGCAAGGCGGGCTGAGCTGTGGTCCTTGTGTAAGCTTGCACTTACGTTGCACTAAGAGCAAGACAGAACGATAAAGAGTGAAAGAGAAAAGAGGAGAGAGAAAGGCATACAAACATACACGAAAAAGAGAGAGGAAAAGAAAGGAAGACGGAGAGACAGATATCAGCAAACAATTAAAGGAAGATAAAGAAACAGAGAGAGAGGGGAAAGAGATAGACAGATAGAAAAAGAGTGAGAAATGTATATAAAGAGATGCAGTAAATGCAGAAAAATAAAGACAAAACATAAAAGGCCACCCAGCCACGCTTTCCCTTCAAGTTTAACACCACTAGGACGAAGCTGCCATAATATCATTGATCTTTAAACGTAGTTAGTAGGTTCATTTATATGAAGATGTGATGCAACACCATTTCCCACGGTTGAAATTTTGTGGGCAATGCGCGTTGATCTTCAACGAACCCTTTCACGAGAAGTAATTAACGCGTGCAGATTATTTGCAGGGGTGGATTATGTGGGATAAAAATGCGGTATGTAGTTTGTGCGTGTGCTTTAGCGCCTACAAAGCACTGTGCTTCGAGGTCCGAGGAAGCCACTTCGACTCCTGCCAGCGGCGTCTATAATTAGATAAAAAGTCAACCACACATGCACGCACAGAGAGCGAGAGAGAGGAAGAACCCACGTACCTGAATTTAGGTGCATTTCACAAAAGTCCGGATAATAAACAATTCATCCGCGTTACCAAGTACAGAACCACCGTATAATGAAATCGCCATTTCGGCTTGCAAGACACCGACAGCTAATGTTTTTTTTTTCTAAAACTCAGTCGCTCAAAAATTTACAAATTTAGACGTTCCATGATTCACGCGTGCGTACCATTAGTTCGTATTTTATATGTTGACATTATTACTGTTACATATACTTGTGTAACAATGCTATTGGTGCCTTGCCGATACACAAACAACCGAATGCAATGAGTTCAGTTTGATCAATCAGAAAAACGCAGTGATCCCACTCGTTCAATGGTCTGCCTGGCGATTACGTATTATTTATAAGCGGTCTGGATTTAAAAATGAACATGTTGCTGGCAGCTCTGTATCGTGTCCTTACGTGCCCTCTCGTGTCCGCCTGTCGCTTTCGCGCTGCATCAGAAGCTGTTTACCAGCAAGACCACACTGCTACCCTTGTCACATCCTGTGTGACTGTCCATTGTATGAAATCCAGAGACAGTCACTGGCGTCCGCTTTTGCGCACATCGACAACAGCCAAATGTCTGTGGACACTATTCTGTCAAGTGCCCGAGAAAAGACAATGCAACAGAAGGCGACGAAAGCTCTGTTGAAATTCCTACGCAACACGAACTTGAACGAGCGACTGTAATAGCAATGTCACACACAGCGAAAGACAAGACTGGACTATGACTGAGTGTGCGCGCGTGTGCTGCCGAATGTGCCGTTTCTCTCTTCGCTCTCTGCTCACTATCTTTCATCTCCCCCATCCCTCTCTCATGCGCAAGGTAGCAAACCGGCTCCCTATAGGCTGGTTAACCTCCCTGCCGTTCTTTTCCCCCTATTTGCCTTCCTTCCTTCCTTCCTTGTCGACAACATGGACCAACACGCCCCGAGTCGTACAAAAGGTTTCTTTTCACTCAAAGGCAACAGCGACGAACAGACAGTCGTCATGGACCAGGCCATTCTTCTCGACCTGCTTCCAGCTGACCTTCTCCGAGTGGATCCACTTGGGGGCGGTGTCGGCGCGAGGTCTCTTCAGGCACTCCGCGCCGTCCTTCTCGGGACACGTCTTCAGCGGGACTCTGATGTCGCTGCCTTCCCTCTTGGCGTGCGCTATGCTCAGCGTGACGCGCCTGGCGAACGGCCAATCCAGGACGTCGTCCTTGTCTCCCGCGCAGAGGGCGAACAGCAGCGTGACCCCCGTGAGCTTGCCCCACGACCTCTCGAACTTGCAGGCCAAGTTGAAGGTGTAGCCGTCCAGGACGTGAGGCTTGCCGAGCCTGAGTAGCGGGTCGTCCGTCTTGCGCATGGACGCGACGCCCGAGAACTTGCAGATCGTCGCCGTGCCTGTGAAGTTGACGAAACACAACCTTCGCGGCATGACACAAAATAAAATGAAAAAAGAAATTGGGGCAGATCTACGAAGTGAATGCCGATGATGGGGCGACGCATGCAGTGTGCATCGCATTGCGAATTGTGGCATTTTATTTTGTTCTGCCTTTCATTTTGTTCCCGTTAACATTTTGCTCCGTAATATTATTTGATTTATGGGTGGTTAAATGTCGCTGTTTTTACGGTGCTGCGGCATTTTAAAGTTGTTGGTTCTGGTTGAGAAAGGGAAGTTTACTGTACCCATAACTTGTACATACACGAACGAAACATCGAAAACAAGTAAAGACAATGTATACATCTTACAAATGAGCACCAAAATACAAGTGATCACTGGGTATCCAAATGTTACAAGTCTAATGAAAATTGAAGTGAATCAAGTTAATCACATTTGACAGAATGGCACATATGCATGCGTGCTGGAGTGGGCGCATGACTAGTACGGAACGACTGGAAAGGTCAGCTGTCCCTCTCTAACTATATGAAGAAACGCGAGTGCCATCATCGAAGGAAAGCCTCTTCGCGGTGCGTTTCTAGCTGCTGGTCGAGGCAGGGAGGGGGGGGGGTAGGAAAAAGTGGGTAACGATTTAAAGTACAGGGTACTCTACTATGGGAGAGCTTATAGCCGTCCCGTGGGCCTCAATTTCCAAAGCCGCGTTGAATAGAGTAGAACACAGCAGCCCAGACAATTCACAGCCTTGCGATTTACAGTTGTTTCAGCATGTTCACATTAAAACGGTGCCACTGTGCTGGGTTTATGCTTCTGTAGCCTTCTATTTGGTCCTGGGTAAGAGCCTTTTGTTTTGTGTTCGTTAACATTTTGCTCCACCATTTGCTTTGATTGGTGGGTGGTTGAATGTTGGTGTTTTCACGGCGTTGTGACCTTTTATTTTTATTTGAACCATATGCGCGTTATGTGCGCTTTGCGGATGGTTTTGCGCGCAGATTTTTTCAGACCTGTGCTTCAAGTGTGCACGGCGCTCGGACAGATTGAAGTCAAATGGGCATCGTGAGGTCCTAAGGAGCTTCGCCCCAAACATAAGATTCTTTGTGGCTTCGGCTGTCTTAACGCCGTAAAAACGTAAGCACAACGCAGCAGAGGGATCAGCTTCGCGGAAAAACGAAGCTTGAAGTTGCGCTAGGGGGCTTCAACTTGGGGCTTCGACTTGGGTAACCTGATCTTTAATGGAGATCACTTATGCACTTCCCGCTGCAACGTTCTCAATGTTGCCCTTAAATCATTGCGCCCACCGTTGCGGAGCAGTGTTTCTGGTGCTTTGCTGCTGCCCCGATGGTTGCGGGTTCGATCACAGCCACAGCAGTCGTATTTCGATGTAGGCGAGATTTCGATGTAGGTGAAATTCAAGAGACCTGTGTGTTGTGTAATGTGAGTGCACTTTAGAGAACACCAGATGGACAAGATTTTCGGAGCCCTCCACTACGGCGTCTCTCATAATCACATCTTGGTTTTGAGACGTAAAATCATAGATGATATTATTATCACTATTATATAAACCACTGCGTCTCACCTTTTTCTGCATGAACGCCGTTTTAAGCACGTCCGATAATGGGCGTGGAGAAAAGAAAACGTTAAAAGGTAGCATTGCGCAGCGCAATACAAAAAAGAAGAAGAATAGTAGGCCTGGCTAATATACGCGAACATTCATGTGACTCCATATTTCCGATCATTAGAAGGGATCAGTTATTGTTGTGTCGTTGTTGTTTTTCTTGGACCGTAGTACTTTGCCTCCTCCCATAGTCAAAGCGGATCTGTTTTGTCTTGTAGGAAAAGATATAAGAAATTACGGCAGCTACGAACTAGTGGTGGGACAAGTGACGAAACACAGCGGAGCAGTTTCTCAGTCTTCGCGCCACTCCTCCTTTTTGTTACCCTCACACCAGTCCCCCTAAAGCTGACTGACCTTTCGCGCCAATTGCTGTACTTTGCTACAGAAGGAGGTTATGATGATGATGATGTATGGCCTTTGTGTATGGCTCACACCCACTCTCGGAGATTGACCAAGAAGTGAATGCTTTGTACGTATAAAGGTGATCACCTAAGAAATGTATGACTAATGAATTATAGTATAGGTATAATACAATAACGATGTTGATTTGGATACTCAAAACCAAAAATACCCTGATTCTTAAATTTGTTTTCCTATATACTGTGAATATGCAGCTTCTCTTTTTGTTCCTTTTTCTATTTACATCTATTTATTTGTCACTTCCTCTTTCTTTTCGTCACTATCTGCGTATCCACATCTTTTTTTTTTTTCATCTGTTTTGCTGTCTCGCTCTCTGTGCGCACCACGTCTTGCCAATCCATGTTTTTGCATACCACACCTGACAAACAGGCTTCAATAGCCCCGGCGCGGTGGTCTAGTGGCTAAGGTATACTCAGCTGCTGACCCGCAGGTCGCGGGATCGAATCCCGGCTGCGGCGACTGCATTTCCGATAGAGGCCCAAATGTTGTAGGCCCGTGTGCTCAGATTCGGGTGCACGTTAAAGAACCCCCAGTTGGTCGAAATCCCCGTAGCCCTCCACTACGGCGTCTCTCATAGTCATGTGGCGGTTTTGGGACGTTAAAGCCCACTTATCAATCGGGAAAGCGCCCGCCGGGAGTGCGTGCTCGGGAAGCCAAGCCGAAGACGAAAAGAAGGAAAAGAGCAGGATTCCCGCCGTGCCTCTTTCCTCGGTTAACCTGATCCCCTTTCATTTGGAGCACTGGATTTCAGCCACAGTGATGTTTTATTCGCCGTTCAGGAATACATCACTGCGACTAAACGATTTTCTTGCTAAATTATGGTCTCACTATTTTTTTACTTAATTTCTTTTTCTGCGAATTTGCAATTGGCATTTCAAATCATAATTAAATAACAAAAGTTTTTTTTTGGGGGGGGGGGAATGAAGCAATGCTGAAAGTATCGGGCAAATTTACCTCGTAATCGGCCAATTCCCTCCTTTGGGTACGAGCCATTTGCAGAGGAAAACAACAACAACAACAACAACAACAACAACAACAACAACAACAAGTTACTATCCAGGTTTTTACTCATCTGTTCGTAGTATCTTTAACATTGTTGCATAATTAGTTCTCATTTTTAACCAGACAACATTTCATCTATTAATTAAACATTTTTAAACGACCCTCTTGTTGGTCGATCCACCAGCGTGGTCATGTGCCGCTGTTCACGGTTCTATTCTGCTCTATTTCGTGCCCAATTTGCAGAGAAATGGCAACCTCTATAGCCCCACCGTTAACGAAGCACGAGATGCGCCAACCTGTCTCGGAGTCGCACCAACTGAAGCGCTGAGATTGCCCGTCGGTCTCGTCTCCGCTCTCGGCCCCGGGGTCGAGGAAGTCGAGGAAGTTCGCCAGAGAGTCGGCCCTATGTCGGAGCACGGCGAGCTTGGAGTCGCCCGCGGGGTCGTTTAACGAGGTCTTCTTTAGGCCTTCCCGTATGTCCCTGAGCGCCGCCGCCAGGCGCGCAACGTCTTCGGCGACGAAGTTCACCCTGCCGTCGGAGGACACACCTCTGGTACTGGGTAGAATTGTGGGAGAGGGACGAGTATGAGTTGATGGCTATTATTATACTTGAATGGCTCCTAAGACACCCCTGAGATTTTTTTTCAAGATTTCATAGTAAACAGGTGCAAAGAGTTTATAGTGTCGTCACCATCAACAGTGCCAAACGGGGCAGTGCCACAAGCCGCGGGTGCACCACGGGCGTAAAACGGGCGTATCTTTCCGTTTTTAACCGTACAACTCGAGGTCTCAGACTGTCTCACGTTGTATCTGATTTGCCTTCTCTGGTTGCAATTTTGCAATTTCTTGCTGCCATTTTACTTTGTTCAAATGTTATCCTGTGTTCTACTGCCTTGAAATGTTTTTATTGCTTGAACTTTCTTTTTATTGAAGTTACATTGTGAATCACTCTTTATTATGCCCCCCTGCTTGGTCTTTCGGCCGCAGTATTCTGTAAATAAATAAATAAATAAATAAATAAATAAATAAATAAATAAACAAATAAAAATAATCTCGTGCTTTTCTCCAGGTCTTTCGGTACCCCTACCGTAGGTCGTAGAAGGAGGGAGAGGAGGAGGAAAGGCAAGAAAGTAATCCAGACGCACTTCCGGTTTGCTACACAACACTGGGGTACATTTAAGAATTAATCAAAAGAGCAAATAAAGTACTGTTAAAGTACATGTGCGCCTGTTCATTATATTACTGCAAGCGATCTCTTGACCCGGCTAATATTCAAAACAGCGTCAATTTCCACTTCGCTTTGCTCGCCTGAAACACGTAGGGCCACGGTCCGAAGGCTCTGCTCTACTCTTTCGAAAACAGTCCGTCATGTAGTTTGTTCAGAGCAACGCGAGGAATGTTGCGTATGGTCAAAAAGCTCTCACAGAAGCACAGTATATGTTCTATCGTTTCTGATGAAATCCGTCGGATTTCTCGTACGCTTCGTAGTTCATCCTCTTAAGGGGAATTGTGCCCGGCACCAATGCACGTTCGAGATGGTCGTTTACGATTTATACTAGTGACAATTTTCTCGTTCTTTATGAATACGGTGACGATTGCAAGACGCTAAATCCACCATACCTCCAGTCGTCGCCTGCGACGCAGCCGACGTAATGCTCGTAGGCGTCCTTGCGCGCGACCTCACCCGAGCACTTCGAGCAGCGCACGAGACCGTGGAAGCACTCGACCACGAAGTGTCGCTCGAGCTCTTCCAGTTTTCCAGTGAAATTGCACCCGCCTTGTTCGCCATCACTGGTATTGTTGAAGCAGAAGACCTGCCGCTCGCCCAGGTCGCGTCGGGAGAACGGCAAGGTCTGCAGTTCTTCTCCGGCGAAGCTGGCGCCCTCGATGGGACAGAGGCGACCGCCGTCGATGGCCTGGCCCTCGCAGCACTCGCAGAGCACGTGCGTGCAGGGCAGCAGCTTGACCACCGCCGCGACGACGCCGCACAGTCCGCACACCCTGATCTTGGGCAGAGGTTCGGCGAATCGCAGGATCCGCCACTCCAGGAAATCTCCGAAACCGGTCATCCGGTACTCGCGGCCCATGGGCTTCATCCTTGCGAAGGGGAATGAGTCCCTGCTCCTGCATTAAGGAAAACACCAGATGGCAGTTTTTTTTTTTCTGAAGCCCTCCGACGAGGCGTGCATCGTAAGAATAGCGTGACTTTGGCACGAAAAGCGACAGATATTATTCCACGTTGAAAAGCGACTGAACATTTTTTTTTTCCTCTGTTTTTTCTCCGTTTGAATTTCGTAGCTGCTTTACCCGAATAACCAAATTGCTGATTCGCCCTTATATTGTTCATGCTCACGTTTCTCTAGCAGCTATTTATTTATTTTTCGCACGTTTCGGTAGCGCGCTGCTATCAGTATACCCATGCAACTAATCTCTCTTTGACTTGTTACAGTGCGTGCCTATAAATACCCGCACAGAGGAAACCAGGACAGGTTACACAGCCCTGGGTAGGTTCACGCATTCCGATATATCGCGCTTATCTCTACCTATATGGCACGGTGACTGCCAGGTGAGTGTTTGACTCTTTCGCATTTCATTAAAGTATGCAGTTGGAGTAAGATTGAAAGTTGCACAGTAGTTATGCAATTGTAAGCAATCATCACAACGTAACGTGTTGTTTTTTTTTTCTTCTGAAATGGTCGACCGATGAAGCCATAACAACGAAACGTTAATTGCGACTTGCTTCCCAGAATTTGGCGAATGCTCACTTGGATTCATTGTCTGACAGTTTCGGTAAGGTTGTGTCCAGCAAAACATCAGGTCATGGTCATTATTAATGCCGAACGGTGAGCCCACAACGTCAGCTTAAAATCGACACTTACTGTGAAGTGTTCGTACTCAAGACTTAATTCTTGGATATGCAAAGGCAAGCCCACCGATTAGGAGCACGATACACGTATGTTACCATGCAGCTTAGTAAGAGACGCTTTCATTTGAACAACACACGCCACCCGCTACGCGCAACATCAGAAGGAGCCCTTGAACCTTATCACGTATGCACGTGTTTATCTCCGTTGTGACTATATAAGGAAAGTACCTTTATCTACGGTAGTTTTTCCCACTGCTCAAGCGAGTCGCGCCCACGGCAAGGCCAACCACGCATTGGGTGGTTTACTCGAAATTCGTTGATAAAGATTAACATGCGGCCAGAATTTTTTCGGGGGAGGGGGGTGGTTGGGGATAGGGTCAAACTTACTTTATGTATGCTCGCGCGTGCATTTGCATGTGTGTGAAGAGATATATACGCAAAAAATTGAAAACTTGTGGCGGAAATTAAGAGAACCAGACCTAAGCCCCCTTCCACCCCACCACCACCTTCCCGCAGGCGACACTCTGTTTTGAATGTCTAGAAGTAAATAAAAGAACAAACAAACAAAATGAAATCAATTGCTTTGCTTTGATGAGGCCTGTTGAATAAAGGATTTTCAGTTATCGTATAAAAGGGAGCAAACGAGCATGCATTACAGCAGGTGAATAATAATATCTGGGGTTTAACGTCCCAAAATCACGATATGATTACGAATGACGCCGTTGTAGAGGGCTCCGCAAATTTTCCCCATCTGTTGTTCTTTGACATGTAATAACATAGCACAGTACACTGGCTTCTACCCTTTCGGCTCCATCAAAATGCGACCGGCTGGCCGGTCGCATCGAAGCCGCAAACTTTGGGTCAGAGGTGCTGCAGGTGAAACACATTGTTACGTGATTCAAATAGGCGACACATAACGAAATTCTGATTGGCATTCGTCTTGTTCTGTCGATGAACCATGGTACTCATTTTTTTTTTCCTCGTCGGTCACTGCAGGACGATGTGACACTCCCGTGCAGTCTTCATGCGCCCTTGTGTCTATTGAGCTATAGCTAACCACATAATACGGCACCTGTCCTGGTAGTCTATAGCTGTTGTGGTGCTGAAATGGCAAACCGAATTAAGGTCACGGGTTCGATTCCAGCCGCGGAGGTAGCATTCAGATGGAAGTAAAAGGCCAGATGCCAGTGCACGTAGAACGTTGAGCAGCGCCAGCTGGTAAAACTCTCGGAGCCCTCCTCCTTACACAGCGTCCCTCGTTATCATATCGTGGTTTTGGGATGTAAACTCCCAGCGATCTTTAAACCCCTTAATACGTCGGCAAATTTACACACCTGAAACACATCTCTCCTCGTTATTTATCTTTGCGCCTCAATTTTATCGTCAGGCTGCGCACCGACTCACCCAGCGTAATACTCTGTTAAATCATGTCGCAATGCACCACTGTCGTCCTTGAATAAGCACCTTCAGTTCCTTCTCTTTTAGCTACCCGTTGTCCAACTCCAATAGAGCACCGGTTATCAGCTCCACACTCAGTTACGCGTAACACCAGACTCTATTTTTCTTTCTCATATCAATTCGAACAAGTAGGGAGAGCAAACTTACAAAGCTTACATTAATTTTAGTCAAGAGTTTTACGCGAATCAACAGACGACGGAATAAATAAATTCTCGCTTATTGCGTACCCAAGTACCACACGATTATAGAGTACATCGCATAGAGGAAGGGGTGAGGGGGACATTAGTTTAATCTGACCACTTTGTGTTCTTTAGTGTCGCACCGACCAAAATGTGACCGTTTCGACCAACAATCGAACGGGACTTCGTGCTTATACAATATAGCGCCGACACGCCTGAGCCGTAGAACGATCAAGGCGGGTACAAAGACGGGTATCTCTGTGTTCCTTTCGCTTCTGTGCGCCGTGACTGTTAGCAAGAAACATTAACATGACCAAGCTCACGTGTTTCGGGTACGAACTCGTAGCGAACAGCACGAGAGCTCAGATATGTAGACTTACACGTTCACTATAGTGAACACTTATAGTATAGTCTCATAAAGTGTAGTCTGGGTGAGTGACCTAGAGGTCACTCACTCAGGCTATGCTTCATAATTTCGATTGGCTCATTGGCGTATGCTGCAGAATGAAGCCGATAACCACTGAGATCATATACACAGGCTCACTCACGATGGGAGCAGCATCTCGATGCATTAACTTCGCAACGCCTCATGGATTCCCCATCAAAACGAGAAACACGTGTACATTTGTTCGTTTTCGCCCACATAGACTTCTTAACCCATTGTTTTTCCTTTTTGTGTGTGTGAACGATGTACAAACCACATCCTCAACGCGAAGCAACCGACTCGGATGTTCTGTTTTAACATAAGAATCAGCTAGGCAAAAAGCACATAGGAGCGACTCGTATTCAGTTACGCGGGTTCGTTCTGTCTATATAGCTGCAGCGTTCGGCCGACAGCCACGCCAAAATAACGCGTACACGCATAGCACCATTTCGATGCCAAGAGTGCTAAATCCTACGACACTTACCTGAGTTGACGAAATGGGTTACTTGCGCTACCGTATATCCACAGTCCCGCGTCTCGCACAAATGAAAAGAAGATGAAGCGCTATACGGAATCGAACTCTGCACAGGGAAAGAACCGTTCGCTGGATGCAGAGATGTCTGTGCGAGGTTCGCCGGCAGGACTATACATGTCGCGCGAGCACTTTGACGCGAGCCAGCGGCAAGAGCCTCTTCTGTTTCTTCACAGGGAAGTACAGACCACTCCTGATAGGACTACGCTTATCTGAGCTATACAGCCCTCTCTATACCTGGGCGCGATAGGAAGGCCACATCGAATGCAACCGAGATAAGGGAGAAAAAAAGGGTAAGGCGAACAATCGAACATCGAGCCAGGCCGGGTGCAATGAAACGCGCTTTTGAAGGGGAAAAACACGTTACATTGTGTGGATTGTCCCAGCGTGCTCAGTATATTCAAAGCAGCGAGTACGGGGGGAAAGGAAAAAAAATGCTGCCCGCATCTTTCCACGGGGCCAACTCGAGTACGTGCGCCGCAGGGTGGTGGTGATATTGCGTGAATGCTGCATAATTGGGAATGGTTTGGGAACGCTTAATTGTTGCTTCGTCTTTATTATTCTTATTCATTGAACGACTCGAGAATCGTTGCCTTCAGCGCCAAGTGAAAGCCAAGTAAAGACGCCTTCGACTGATTTCTGAACGCGCTGTTCGAATACCAAACTTGTACTGCGCATTTCACTGGAATACAGTCACGAAAATTGCTGGTAAATTAAATGTTTTCTCAGAGGCAGCGGTCTCCAAACTGTACATTTGTATCGCTAAAAGGTCATCAAACCGGTGCAACGTATACGCGGAAGAGTCGAGCTTATGTTGAGGAAACTCCTATACTATATATGACTGCGCACGTATTTTACAGTAATTCGCGCGCGAACCATTACACGCCAGCTTTATCTAGCCTTATCGTATCGTGCCTTCCCTGGGGCCACCGCGATAAGTGAGGAACGCGAAAATAATAACATCTGGCATTTCACGTCCCAAAAAACCAGGATACAATTACGAGAGACGCAGTTGTCGAAGGTTCCGGGGAATTCGACCATCGGGTCCTTTTTAACAAGCGGCTGACAACGCACGGCACACGGGCCTCAACAGTTTCGCATCCACCGACATGCCACCGCCGCTATTGGGATCGAACTCGCTACCTTCGGCGGGTCAGCTTTTATTTGTTTATTTGATACCCACAGCGCCATAAGGCATTACAGTAGGGGGGGGGGGGATACAACATGATTACAAGACAGAACACAAGCTCAATTTGCGGCAAGTGCAGTACAGCCTATCCAGATAGTAAGAAGTACACTGAATACACAACGTAACGGAGATTGACGAAAATGTACGAAAAATGCCAGCGGGTAACCTACAGTAAGACGACAGCAAATACAATATGTATACCGCACAACGAAACACTCGTCGTAAACTGAACAATTCACTTGACTCTAACAAAGGGAAAAAATTGAATCACTACTAACAGCGACAACGATCGCCGAAGGTAATCGATTCCACTGGGAAACCGTTTTAGGGGCGAATTGCACTGGTAGATCCGGAGTGGCCGCCGAAATCTTGGAGCGAGCACTCGGAGTGGGCCAAACGAGGTCCGCGAGTGGAACACGAGAACGCCCCGCGTGAGGTCTCTCCGGAAGTTTTTTTTACGCATACGTCACTAAAACGGTACCGGAAGGCGATTTTCTTTTCTGCTTTCGACGTTTCAGTGACAACTGTTTCGCCACTGCAAAGCACGAATTTCGAGCCCGCAGTCTCCAAGGAGGATAAAAAAAAATTGCTGGAGTGGAAATGATTGCGCAGAAGTGAAGCCGTTCCTCTGGCAAGATGTGTGCGTGTGTACATGTGTGTGTGCGTGTGTTTGTGCGTGTGTGTGTGTGCGTGTGTGTGTGTGTGTGTGCGTGTGTACGTGTGTGCGTGCGTGCGTGTGTGTGCGTGCGTGTGTGTGCGTGCGCGCGCATGTGTGTGTGTGCGCGTGTGTTTGTGCGTGTGTGTGTGTGCGTGTGTGTGTACGTGTGTGCGTGCGTGCGTGTGTGTGCGTGCGTGTGTGTGCGTGCGCGCGCATGTGTGTGTGTGCGCGTGTGTGTGTGTGTTTGTGTGTGCGTGTGTGTGCGTGTGCGTGTGTGTGCGCGTGCGTGCGTGTGTGTGTGTTTACTACTTGCACTTTCATGTCTCCTAATCACGTAAATAGGAGACTGTTTAAAACTACATGTTTCTTTCTACTCTTCTTTCTACAATCTTTACATTACCCTACCCATCCCTAAAAGCGCCGAGTTATGGCCTCGCGACGGTGGGGGGGGGGGGGCATAAAATAGCGTCCTTGTTACTTCATAATATGTATTGTATAACACTTCACTACACTTGTGTGAACCTTATGCTGCATCTGCATGTGCCTGACCTGCCGATTAAGAAGTTGGGCTTTCGTCAGGAGCAGTAAAACACATTTCACCGAATTTTCCTCGCCCTTTAGTCCACACTAAAAACCGAATACAGCCTTTTTTTGTTGTTTTGTTTGCTTGCGGTTGTACAGGTACGCTCAATATACAGTGTTAATACGAATGTTTATACACCCGTGACAATTAATCTTTATCATTGAGCGCACGTTTCAATAGGGGTCGCTCCTATAATTAGCGATATCACTGTTTCACGTTTCTGCTGTCTCACTCTTTGTTTTTGTTTGCTAGGGTATACGTTTCTTCGTTAGCGGTATGAGCATGACTGTGTGGCGTGTTATAAAAAAAGCCTCGATAAGGCATTTTTTTTTAAAGTTGCATCCTGTGGCAGCTTGCCTGAACCGTACACACTGTATCTGCTCGGTTATCAATATTTAATAAGTGATATATCGCACTAGCCTCACACGCTGTAGTCATCTACTGAAAGCAAAGCAGGTTTAATTCTTACTTGTGGTAATGGTTGTTGGTATTTTACGTACCAAAATCCCGATATTTGATTGTGAGTGACGCCCTATAGTGGAACGATCCGGAAGTTTTGACCACCTGGGCTTTTTTTTAACATTTGCTGCAATCTATAAGCACAAAGACATCTACTATTTAGCCCGAGTTTAAATGCTGCCGCCACGACCAGCATTCGATCCTGCGACCTTGAGGTTTGCAGTAAAGCACAATATTCCGACAAGCCATCACGGTGGCCCGGTATCCATGGCTGCGAATGGCGCTAATTTGGCTCGGAGACCCTCTGAAAGTTCACACGACCGCCGAAAGGCGACAACAGAACTACTATCTATATGGCGACGACGTTACTCAATCAAGGCAATCGCGGTACCATCAGTTTGATGTTATGTTGAATGCTTTAAAGGACAAAAAAAAAAGTCCTCACCTCACCGAAGTGAAACGTGAAGAAATGCGACTGCATATCGTGGAATCCATAACGACGTTTCGCATGTGAGAACCCAGCGTTAGGAGAATTTTTTTCTGACACCAGCTTTTTTTTTTTCGCCTCTTGCTCGGCACTTCAGCCAGCAAGATGGGTCGCCGACCCGCGAGATGTTACCGCCCTGACACCATGCAGCGAATAGCGCCCTTCGCCGCACGAGGTGTTTTTCTGCCGCGAGAAACGCGGTGTGCGTTTCCAGCTCTAGTAGCTAGCGTGCGCGGTTAAAAATACTATGAAATGAACCTAAACAAACAGCTTTCTCGGCTCAGCGTTGGCGTTTCACAGCGGCGTCTCGAGCACATATTTCCGGATCTTCTTGAGAGTGTTGCGACGCGCACCTCCGACGACGTTACGAAGGGCGTCACGAAATCTCACCACTGCAACCACTGTTTACGAAAGATGGCGACGCCAACACGGTCCCGAAGGCGCCACTGCTTCGAATTCCACTGGGAAGGTCACCAGCCGTTTGGTAGCGTAGGTTTCTCAGCTCGTGACTGCTTCTGCACAGAGCTGATAGACGAGCGGACGAGACGACGGTGAGTTGAACAAGGTTTATGTGCAGCATATATACAGAGGCGTTACAAATTCGGCACAGGGGCCGACAGCTTAGAGACCCGAAGAGCCGAGCTCTCCTCTATAACACATAGGTCTGCTCTCAAATAGGTCTGCTAACACATAGCTCAACTCTCTATCACATAGCTCTCTTTCTCTGACACACATGTCTGCTCTCCAATAGGTCTGCTACTCGCGATGCGCCGCAGGGCTTCTTTTATATGCACCGGGTGGATTTTTTGAGAAACCAAATGTCCAATCAGAAGCGCCGCTGGTCGTGAGGTCAGACTCCTCCAATGGGGTCGTCGCTGGGCCGCGTCATTCTTTCTCATCCAATCTGGAGAGGCTGCGCTGCAGGTGGCTGCACCCAAGGACGAGTGACGTCGCCAGGCATTGCGTCAGACCCGCCAGACAGGAAGGCGCCGGATACTTGCTCGACGGGCTCGCTGGCTTAGGTGACTCACTGCACGTGCGCAGCAGAAAATTGCCGTGGCGTGCTGACGCCATTGAGTTATTGATCGCGTCAGGCGGGCTCGCGTGCTGGCCTTGACACAGATTTCCTTTTTCCGAGGCATGGACGTTCGCTGCGGACCCGCAGGCATAACAAGAGGCACCCAGCCAGCGAACGGTCAAGAGTTAGGCGCGAGCGAACGGGAAAGTGGGGTGCTGGGAGAAGAGAGAGTGAACGGCGAGAGAAGGAGCGGCGAAGCACTAGCTACCCTCTCCTACACTCTCTCGCAACACATGTTCCGTTTGCTTGGGGCCAGGATAAGCGCATGCGCCCGCAGCTGTTGCTATGGCAGAGGGCGGATCCCGACGGACGCCTGACATGACCTGACTAAGAAACGCATTCGTATTACAAAAAAAAAACAGAGAACAACGCGACATGTACTATCGTGAGCAATATGAGCTCGAACACGCGAGCGCGAGGCGCATAGCCTCGAACCTTACATCAGCTGATTCGCAGCGGCCGCTTTTAGAAACAAAGTGGAAAGGGCGGCACACTCACACTTCCCCTTGCTGTTGTCACTCCCGCCTCAACATTGTTGCTACAAAATGCAGCTAAAGGCTGGTGCACGCCGGCGGCTAGCAGTGGTCGCGCGACCATTTGCGACTGGTCGCACCAGTCACGAACGGTCGCAAACGGTCGCAAAGCGACTGCTTTGACCAGTCGCTTCCTGACCGAATTTTCAGTCGCGCGACTGTGGTCGCAAAGCTGCTGGAACCAATCAGCGATGCTCAATTTTCGTTGTTTTCCCACCGCAGTGGTCTAGTGGCTAAAGTACATGGCTGCTGACCCGCAGGTCGCGGGATCGAATCTCGGCTGCGGCGGCTACATTTCCGATGGAGGCGGAAATGTTGTAGGCCCGTGTACTCAGATTTGGGTGCACGTTAAGGAGCCCCAGGTGGTCGAAATTTCTGGAGCCCTCCACTACGGCGTCTCTCATAATCACACGGTGGTTTTGGGACCTTAAACCCCACATATTAATCAAGTTTTGTTGTTTTTTTTATTATTTCGCTGGGGAGAACGGTTCAAAACAAGAAATGCGGCGCGCTCGGTTTGCTCCGCTCACTCAGCTGGCGGAACTCGGCTGATCGGCGCCGATCTCCAGAGTTCTCACTGATAACGAAATCCGTACGTGACTCTCCGCAATTGTGACTTCTGGTCACTCGCATGCAGCCTCTGAGGGTGCGAACATTAGTCGCGTTTTGGTCGCCGTCGCAAATGGTCGCGCGACCGCTGCTAGTCACCGGTGTGCACCAGCCTTAGCAGCGTGTCTCTGGCTGCTTTGCGGTGACATGACCACGCACACAGCTACAACCAATCAGGCTACGACTCTATACAAAGATATCGGCTGTGACGTAGCCTGCCGTGATGGACAGGCCCTGCTTTCGTTGCACCTAAATGGTGTTCGCCGAGCATTTTGATGTGCAACTTTCGCTCTTGTTTTGGGTGCATTTGAGTGCAGTGTTATTATTGCTAACGACCGATGGCACGCAATCAGCTGGCGTTTCACAGCATCATGCGTGAGTGCCAACAGTCAGCGCAAGGGCGCCCTTCTTTCCCCTTTCTGTTTTGGCAGTGCCATCCACGTATTGCGTTATCTCGGTTTTGAGGCCATTCGCCACGCATTCGCGTGTTCGAGCTCATATTGCTTACGATATTACGTTTATTCGCCTACGATCCTTTTGTTTTCCTCTTTGGGTAATCCTTCCGTACAGAAAGAAGTAATTGATTGATTGATTGATTGGTTGATTGATGTGTGTGGTTTAACATCCCAAACCACCATATGATTATGAGAGACACCGTACTGGACAGCTCCGGAAATTGCGACCATGGACCTGGGGTTCTTTAACGTGCACCCAAATCTGAGCACACGGGCCTACAACATTTCCGCCTCCATCGGAAATGCAGCCGCCGCAGCCGGGATTCGAACCCGTTACCTGCGTGTCAGCAGTCGAGCACCTTGGCCACTAGACCACCGCGGCGGGGCAAGAGAAAAGTGAAATAGCCGCGTGTCTAAAACATGGTCACCACGACTTGTATGCGGCATCTAGACGTCCAATCCAGATGCTGGCCGTATGCAAAAAGCAGAACCTCTAAGAATCATGGTGGCAGCTACACTGAGAAGTACGTCGCTTGTGAAGTGGTTAAGAATACCCCACCCCAAAAGCTTAAGTTTACAGCGGTGACAGTTAACGGCTATTAGTCCAACACTCTACATTGAATCAGCATACCGGGACATGATGTTTTAGGGCGAAGCCTCAGGTGCCTCCTAAAATGCAAAAAAAAGTGACTGTCAACGGCGTCGTCGTCAACACGAAGTTGTGAGAAAAAATTATCACCATGCGATGGCGTAACAGATATTAAAGAAATTTGTGACATCATCATGACTTCACTGTGTCGTCACACATCCCCCCCCCCTACACACTAAAGCTTACTGCCCCTCATGCGGTATTACAGTGCTTCCTAACAGAAATAGCACACGGAACGCTTTTAGTGCTTTGTCTCCTCTCCTGAAGGTTCCAGATCCTCATAAGAGGGTCTAGAATAAATAGGGAACAGCGAAATTCTCTATTCTCCATTCGTTCAAGAGAGGGTCTATAATGATCACATGGTGCATTTATTATATACTAACACGTTATAATTTTGCTCCGTAGTTCCATTGCGAATCGCTGTCCTCGTGCTTTTCGCGACCTTTCAGCTATAGACTGCAGATTCTATCAGGGCTCAGTCCAACCTCAACATTTCGCCATGAGCAGCTCATCATCTGACGCTGAGGTGGCCACGTCTGACGCCAATAACCAGTTCGAGAACAAGGTAATCCGGGGACGCGAAAAAAAAAGAAAAGAAAGACGGTGCTAAAATAAATGACTGGGCTTCCAGGTTTTACGTACCGTCTGACGACATCGGTCACTTGACGTAGAAAATTATTGAACGTTCCAGCTTCTATCATGCGCGTTGCGTGCCGATGCCGTCACTTCATGAGAGAAGGCGGAAGAAAAACGCCGAGCTCTCGTTCCGCTACGTCGGAGTGACGCCTCTATAGAAAACCCACGCACACAATCACTCACTCACTCACACACTCTTTCTCTCGAACACACACACACACACACACACACAAACTACGCGCGCGCTGACAGCACGAAACATTGAAATCTGGCCCAAAACCTGTCTCCGTTACAATCAGCGCGCACTGGAGGTGACATTTTTGCGATTGTTTCATAATAAGCCCCTTAAGTAAGAATTGTTACTGGGAGAGTTGGTTTACATTAGAGGTATCCATATTTTTATTTGCTATTTTATTTGCCATCAAACTGTTACTACGTCTTCTTAAGCATTACAAAGAGCCGATTTTGATAAAGCCCTTGATACAATGTACACGTTACATGGAGTAAACAACACAAATGGTCATACTTACACAACTACATCACGTCGCGGCTACAGAGAAACACAAAAAATCTTCACAAGGTCAAAATCACAGCATATCCAAGGAGTGAACGATGATTGGTGGGGCGAAGCGTTCGTCAGTCCGTCCGCGTTTTCGTCCGTAGTTCTTGCATCCGTCCCTCCGTGCGTCCCTCAGTGCGTCCGCCCGTCCGTCCGTTTTTCCTTCTGTCCATCCATCCGCCCCTGCGTCTGTTCGTGCGGCCGTCCCCCTGTCTGTCTGTCCGTCCATCCTTGCATCCGCCCCTCTGTCTGTCTGTGCGTCCATCAGTGCGTCCGTCTGTCTGTATGTCTGTCCATTCGTCAGTCTATCTAGTGAACACTCGAAGTACAGCCATTTCACATTTTTTCATCGTGTATTCATCGTATACAAGTGCCGCCATCCAGCGGACATTCTAAGGACCACTCTTTCGGGTATGTGCCACTGGTGGCTACATACACCATCAGAGGATGGACAGACCCACACACTAAAGAGCTTTGCCTCTAAAATTGAAGTGATCAGCCCAATGTCGCTGGGTAGCAGATTCTAGGCTCTAGTTGTAGTGGAGGAAAAATGACTTGTTATACATGCCACTTTATAGAACATTTTTTTTTTCGCTTTTAGTTCAAAATCCAACATGTAGATCCTGTAGGCTGAACCTTTCGAACGAACAGTTGAAATATAGCGCCCGACCTTTTTGCTTTCTCCTAGTTCTTGCTGGACTCTTCTGTTTCCTAGTTTCCGCTAGCATAAACCCAGCTTGAGTTAGCGATGTAGCAGCAGCCGTTACGGTATGACGAGAGCATATTTTGGGGCAGTGGTTCTCGAATGGAGGTCCCTGGACACCGGGATGTTCGCAAAACTATTTTTGGAGCGTCCGCGAAATCCATTGTTGAAGGGAAGAAAAGTTTTTTTTTGGAAGGGACACACACACACATACACACACACACACACATACACACACACACACACACGCACGCACGCACAATGCCCCAATGACACATAGTGTGTTCCCCAGACTCGGCTATGCTTTACGCCAGATTAGCTACTTTTGAAAGGCCGTGGCGACCAAAAAAGTGACATTGTTTACTTGGCTATACTTTTTGGCTATTGTTTTGGCGCTCACATAAACAGCTAATATACGCTAAAACTTATCACTCGGTAACCCTCGATGCAATCGCATTTTTTTACTCAGTATACCTGAAGCAATTAGGCGCGCCCAAAACGCGTATCGGTCGCCATGCGTTTTACATTACTAATGGAACTCGTATAAGTTTTGGCGCACTGTAACGTACTGAGCTGGCGGGGGAGTCGTTTAGGCCTTCTAGCCGTTATCCCTCTCATGTGCTAATGCTCTGAACTTTAAAGGGGGCGCCACCCGTGGCGAACGTTTGCAAAAAGTGGATGCGCGCGGCTCATGGAAGCCTTGCGTAAATGCAGTCATTTTTTTTTTTTCATTCTGTTTAAATAATTTATGTACTGGCGCTGCTGTGCTTTTCAGACATAACGTTTCTTATGTCGACTGTTCTATTTTATCCGTTTGGAAATGACAGGCCCATTTTTTACCACTGGGTGTGCGCACGATGCACTGCATGCGTTTCTTACGTGAATACGTCTAAGATGTTTGCGTGATCTGTTGGCACAGACGCATTAAAACCAAAAAAAAAACATTCGCATGCGAAAAGCCCAGCCAGTCTTGTCTTTCCAGTGACTCTAGCTGCAGACTGCACATCGCGTCATCTGTTGAGCAGTCAATACGATGAACGCTGTGAAAACCATGCCAAGAGGCGTATTTAGTTGCCCCGAGCCCGTATTGAGGAGCAAGTACGGCAGCTTCGTCAAGTTGAGTATGTGAGTGCCGGCAAACCAGTAATGGAATTATGGAGCGAAATGTAGACCTACCGGCATGCATCAGGTGCTAATCCTGTGCACGATATTGCAGACAGGGCAATGAAACTTCTTGTTGTCTCTAACGCAGAAGCGGAGCGAATGTTTAATGCTGTGCCTTTTACGACTACTTAAGCCACATGAATTTCACGGGATGAGCAGGATCGAATTTGAACTACGTATGAAAGATGTTTCAAGTACTGCACTAACGTGATTTAGCCCCGCCGTGGTTGTCTTGTGGCTAAGGTACTCGGCTGCTGACCCGCAGGTCGCGGGTTCGATTCCCGGCTGCGGCGGCTGCATTTCCGATGTAGGCGGAAATGTTGTAGGTCCGTGTACTCAGATTTGGGTGCACGGTAAAGAACCCCAGGTGGTCCAAATTTCTGGAGCCCCCCACTACGGCGTCTCTCATAATCATATGGTGGTTTTGGGACGTTAAACCCCACAAATCAATCAACTAACGTGATTTAAAAAAAATGCGCTACACTTACTGCGAAGTAGGAAGTACTTTGTTCCCCCTAAATTAATGGTGCCGTGGGCCACTGCTGGCAAAAGTGAACTCGATTATGTGCACTTCGTTGTCGGTGCAGAATTAACTGCCTGTTTTCTAGATTTAGTGCCTCCTCAATGGCTGCCGCTGGGCTACTGTTCTGGCTACCTTGGTTAATTTTATGGCTCTTTTTTTTTCTCTCTTTGCCAGGATCTGGCAACTCTGTCTCCCATAATCGCGACAGCTTCCTACTTTTTTGTTTCCCCGCACAACACAATTGTACTGCGGCGAAGCTACCTTGCTACGTTCCTTCTAAAGGACGAGGCGTGCAAACACGGAAGCAAGAAAGATGTCAAGACACCACTAACGCCGACTGACAACAATGGAAGGAATGTGACCTTTATTAAAGGACGACTCTTCGCCAGTGTATGTGATAAAGGTGCCAAGCGGCGTGAAAAAAAAGGCAATAAATCTTATCTGCGCATGCCCAGGCTATAGGCAACCAATTAATGCGGAGCGCGGCAGAAACCACGCGACTGAGGTTTCCTCTTCTACCCAAGTTAATTGATGGCTGGCTGACGCACACATGTGCTGCCACTAGCAACGATGAGCCACACACTGTGCTCGCAGGCAGCTCTGCAGTTGCTGTGCTTTGGGCTGGGCGGAGCGTATACGTGCCACGACGTCGCTAAAAGTGTATCACTATATCGACGGCGCCTACCCCTGTTTACAAACGTGGAAGCCAGGAATTTTTTTTTTTTTGCGGGGTGGGGGACAGGGCACTTGTTGAAGGCCTTAAAAAAAGACATATTTTTACTACTTGTACCCGGTAAAACATCTCCCTTTATCCGAACTTTGAGAGTAGGTGGGCTAGACCACCCACTC